>NC_056725.1:1872699894-1872835436 GCF_019279795.1 Protopterus annectens | reverse complement strand
TATATAGATAGATATATATATATATATATATAGATGTATAGATAGATATATATATATATATATATAGATATATAGATATATATATATACACACACACACAGACACACACACACACACAAGTTCACTTTGGAATCTCGAAATACTGAAATATCTAATTTCAGTATCTCGAGACTAAAGTGTCGAAACTGCAGAATATTGAGCCTGGAAATTTTGAACCCACAGTAGTGATGGCACGTTAAGTAAGCATAATGTTTTTTAAGGGTTTTGGGGAGGGTGTGTGTGTATGTGAGTGTGTTGGGGAGTTTTAGGTGTGGGTTAGGTTAGGTAGGTAAGAGTGTGAGTAAGTGTTGAGAGTGGTGGTGTTTGTGTATGTATGTGATGTGTTTGTGCAAGGGGGGGTGTAGAATGTGTGGTGGTGGGCTGTCTTTCGGTTTTTAGTGCGACCTCGGAGTTGATATATACAAG
The DNA here is from genome assembly GCF_019279795.1 of Protopterus annectens. Taxonomy (NCBI): domain Eukaryota; kingdom Metazoa; phylum Chordata; order Ceratodontiformes; family Protopteridae; genus Protopterus; species Protopterus annectens. Next base: position 1,872,834,971 of record NC_056725.1, on the reverse strand, counting down.
TAGTGGGGGTCGCAGCCCCCCACAATGGGGGTGCAGGTGAGCTTGCCCTCCTGCTTATAGGAAAGGTAGGTGTTTGTTTTGTTGTGTTCATGTGCGTTTTGGTTTGTTGTAATGTCCGGAGGTAGGTGTATTTGTGTGGTATAGTGGGTTTTTTTTTTACCTTCGCGGTTTTGAATTTCAAGGTTTTGGGGTTTCGAGTTTGAGTTTTCGGCTTTATAGTCTCAAGACACTGAAATTTGATATTTCAGTATTTTGGGATTATGATGTGAATCCATATACACATTCACACACACAGACACACACACACAAGAAAACACGGGAGGTAGAAAAAAATAGGACAGCCTAAGGGAGCTATTCAATAACAAAAAATGTATCTGACAGTAGACCATGTTCACACGGTGAAGTGGGAAACAGGAGCTGAACTAATTCAAGCTAAACAGGATGACTTTGGGTGGGGAGGAGCTTGAGCTACAAAGCCATAGCCTATAGAAGTGGCCAAAGTTCGATCAGAGGCCAGATCAGAGGCTCATCATTTGAGGAACAGCTGAAAAAGACATCATCAGATCCATTTTTAAGCCTACCTATTTTATGCTGAACCTTCAAGATTTCTTGTTTTAACAGTAGGCTGTAGTGGATGCCCTTTATCTTTGTACTGAAAATTTTGTGTATGAAGGCCTTTGTGTTAACTCTATAAAGTATAGTTTTCTTTGCTCACAATTGATACTGGACAGTTTTCACCAAGAAAGAACACTGAAACTGAAGGTTTTTGTGGTTTTCTGTCACAAACATGCACACTTACCTGCAATCTTTTCTAGAGACATCATTAGTGCCTGTCAAATTCTTCAAAAGATAATAAAAGTACAGTTGTGTAAAATCTTACCGTAATAGATGTCCTTCTCTTCACTGTTCCTAGGTTCACAGGTATTTACTAGCCTAATGACCACAAGGGCCTTTTTAGGCCTAGCCATGCATCTCAAATCTCTGACAAGTTCTAATACCCTTAATAAATTTAAGTAGGGGCTTGGGAAATGAAATATTTACAAGTTAGAGCCTGGGATAGGAACCATTTACAGGCTGCCTGGGACCATTAGACAATATTCTTCACTAGCCCAATGTCCACCAAGTATACCAAAGCCTTGGGTCTTCAAGGATGTCATTCATCACACGTACGCTCCCCACATACAGCATATAGCATAAAGGTGATGTACGTACCTCAGAAGTGAATAGCCCCAGGAGGAACAACACTCTAAGGAGAAAAGGAGGAACAAAAGATGCCATGCATCCCAGTGCTTGAAGAAACTCTCTGGCTGAGGTGCATTCTTTACGCTGGATTCCTTGAAAGTAAGAGGTCAAAAAAAAGACCATCTGGGGGAAGAAAGGGTTTTTGAAGTGATGAGTCCAGGACTGCCCCCCCCCCAGGAAAACTATCCTATTGGTTGGAACAGTGTTGGATTTTTGCAGATTTAGTGTGAAGCCCAGGGTGGACAGGAGATCTTGGGTAAACTTCAGATCCTTGTGAAGTTTTGAAAGATTTGTGACCTGTATCATGCAATCATCCAGGTAGGGGTGTACTTGGCCCCCTCTGGTCCTGCATTTGACAATTGCAGGGGCTAAACACTTGGTGAAACCCCTTGGTACAGTAGACAAGCCAAAGGGCAGTGCTGAAAATTGATGGTGACTGGAACCTGCTCTTTAGTGAAGGAAGCTTCTGTGTGATTCTTGGATTGGAATGAACAGGTAGGCATCTTTTAGATGCAAAAAAAAACAGAAAGGCATATCATGGGCAGGAGTTTTTGATGAGTCAATATTTTGAATTTTGGAACCAGGAGAAACTAATTCACGTTGGACAGGTCTAAGATAGGATGCCAACAGCCTTCTTTTCTGGGAACTAGGAACGGCCTGGAGTAGAACCCTTTGCATTTTTGATATTCTGGAACTGGTTCCATTAATCCCAGAGGGAAAAAATCTGGATATGAGAAAGGACCTCTGTTTTTTATTCTGGGGAATACCTGGATAGCTTGAGTATTTTAAAGGATCTGTGAAAGTGAGTTTGTAACCATTTGAAATGATGTCCTGAACCCACCTGCCTGAAGTGGGTCCAGTTTCGTTTCAACAGGGGCAGCTTTCCTCCTAGTCTTGTTGGGGTGGGGTAGATGGGTGGGGGAGTCATTGCTGCTCTCTGACAGAAGCCTGGTGCCTAGAACTCCCTTGCCTGGAAGTTTCTGAGGTCCATTGCCTGGGTTTCTTCAGCTGTTGCCACTGCCTATGAGTCCTTTTCCACCAGGTTTTCCTCTGTCTGCCTCTAGGGTTGGGAGGGGAAAGGACCAATAAGTTCCTACTAGACATAGGAAGCTGAACTTGGAGGAAGTCTTTCACAGTCTGCACAGACTTAGCTTTGTCCTCCATCTTTTTAAGAACAGCCTCAGCTTTAGGTCCAAAGAGTAACTCCTTGTCAAGGGTAGCATCAACAAAGTTGGATTTAACATGGTCAGGAAGAGATTGTTCACTAAGCCACATGTGCCTTCTAATAACTGAGCCGCTGCAGCTGCCCAGCTAGATGCCTCCATAGCATCATAGTCACAGTGTAAGGAATGCCTTGCTACCTGAGAACTGGAGTAGCAGAGATCCAAAAGTTCTTTAGCAAAGGCTTTTATTATCCAGTGAAGAGATCTTTGGTTTAAGCTGATCCAGAATGGTTTGTTGATATTTAATCATGTAAAATTGACAAGTTGACAGCCCTCACAGTAAGGGTGGCTGATGTATATGCCTTTTTCCTAAATCTACCAAGGACCCTGCTCTCTTTATCCGTAGATAAAGGGTTTCTAGAGAAACTGGCTCTAGCCCCTTTGGGTCCTGGTGTGACCACCTCTAGATCAGCCGAAGGAATTTTTAAAAAGTATTTATGGGAGTCCTGTACCCTATAAAACTTGTCTGGTTTACAAGGGGCTGGGTAAGAGAGTCAGGATTCAAGGAGGAATCCTGGAAGACATCCTCAACCACTTCAAAAATGGGTGGAAGTAGCAAGAGGTCTGTACTCTGGCATATTCAAACTCCCCAATTCTTTTTTTTGACGGAGGGCATTTCTGTGTTTCCCACTGGAAATGTTCCCTCATGGTATGGATAGGCCAAAGGTGGGAGGCACAGGCCAGGTTCGCATCTGAATCTGAATACTCAAAAGTGAGGGAGGGTCCTTCTTCAGAACCAGACCCTTCTAGGTCTGAATCCTCATCAGATTCAAAAGCATCTGGGAAAGCCAAATATGTAGGTTCCCTTTTTCTTTTAACTGGAGAGGCATCCCTAGCTGCCTGTCTAGACCTAACTGTGGAGATCAGGCCTTCACTAGTCTAAGTTTTGTTGGTATCCCTGAGAAAGGGAGCCAGTAGGCCTAGGTGAAGGCCTATCAGCAATACTTTTCTTACGGGTCATTTTGACCTTAGGCCTAGGGGACGTCAGACATCCTGACACCAGTCTCTCTGGAAGAAAGATGAACTGGCGTAAGCTGAAGCTGCAAAGGAACATCACTGGGAAGAGAGTGCTCTTTGGAAGTCAAAACCTGCACAGTGGCCCCAGACCCAACAGACGACCTGTACCGAAGTATAGAGACCTGACAGCATGTCGGACTCCAAATGGGTCTCGGACAGAGGCCTGCACCACCACCACCACCTCAGCTACAGAAAGGGGCTGCAAAAGTGCCTCGCTGCCTTCAACAATCACAAGCCTATAAGGAGAAACAGACAGAGAATGGTTGTCGTCCATGGGGCCTAAGCATGGGTCTCATCTTTTTCCCCTCTTTTGCCTAGGCTGCTCAACCAAATGACCAGCAGATACCATCGGACACTAATGAGAAGATTCAAGACTAAAGAACCTAATTAAAATATTGATACCAAGTCCGATCATCCTAGAGTTAAAGTGACCACAAAAGTGGCAACTAGGGACGTCAGGATCTGGGTCTAAACAGGTGACACAAAGTGAGTCGAAGTCTTTGTGTGGGATTTGCTTACCACAGCAGAGAATTATTTACTTTAGCAGACATGAGTTTAAGGCAAAAGAAAGGAGCTCCCCAATGGGGTACTTATCTTTCCCACAACTTCTCTCTGGTGTGGACAGAACAAAGCACTGAAATACTGCTTCAGGCTTCATGATGTAGGCTGGCTCCCTATACACTCAAGTGTACTGACATTGGTTAAGGTGCCCACCAGCCTTAAGAGGAGGAAAGAATTTTCTCCGGTAGTCGGGCTGGCCAAGGACTTTCACGGCAGGAACTCGCACATATCAGGACTACAACAGTGAAACACAAAGAACATCTACTGTTACAGTAAGATTTGACAAAACTGTGTTATGTTCTCTCATGTCACTGCTGCAGTATTCTTCACTAAAGGGACTGTACAAAAACTCTAGAAGAAACTTGGGAGGAGGAAGGCCCACAAGAACCCTTCAGAAAACCATGCAGGATAGCTCTGGCAAAGACCACTCTTGCTCTGGAAACATCATCCAATTTGTAATGCTTATTAAGATACAGGCAGAGGGCCAAGTAGGAACCTCCAGGATGGAACTGGTACCCAAGCCTCTGAGAAAAAAAAAAAAAAAAAGCACCAGAGGAAGCCACGGCCCTGGTAGAATGAGCATTTACAGAAATAGAAAAGCTTTTTCTTTGAAAAGAGTAACAAAATGGCCTTAGAGACCCATGAAGAAATGGTCTGCTTTGAAACAGCCAAACCTAGAGACCTTGGATGAATAGAAATAAAAAGTTGCTCAGACTTGCAATTGGTCTTAGTCTTATCCAAATAATACCTGAGCTGTCGATGCAAATCCAAGGTGTGAAGAAGAATCCTCTCACTACTAGACTACAGAGAAGGAAAATGTGGGCAAATTAACAGACTAAGAGACAATTCATCAACCACCTTGGGCACAAAAGAAGGATTAGTATGAAGATACACCCTTATCCCTATGAAAAACTAAAATAGTCCACTGAGTTATCAGTCTTCTCTCTTCTGCCACCAAATCAGAGTACCAGAAAACAACAAAAATACTACCCACACTGCTGCAAGTTAAAACCACATAAAACAGTCTACATAGGAAAAGTACTTAACATTCCTCAGTAATATGTGCTGTGTTGGAAGCAGCTGCAAATTCTACATGTATATAACTCACTGCCTCCTTATATACACTACTGTTGCAACCTTCCGGTAATTATGAATCTGCATTTAGCAAGGACGTACTAGAAGATGACAATTGTTTTTTGCCACTGTACAATAATGGGCCAATGAAAATTAAGACAGAGAGGGTAAAAGCTAAAAATAATGAATAACCCAACACTCAAAAAAAGAAAGAATTACAATTTAGTGATCCATCATTTGACACACGTTCTAATTCATTCTTCAAGTAATGGAAATTCTGTTATCTCCCCATCTAGCTTATATACAACATTTTACAAGTACAACAAATACAGCATTTCAGAACTTTGACAACTCTCTTACTTATCTTACTGACATTTCTAATGCATAATGAAAAATTACACAACAATCTTGTACGCTGATACTGTATTACTCATAGGGCAGCATACAGTGACAACCATTGTCCTGGATTGGGAGTCATTTTTTGCAAAAGGCAGCTTAGTAAAGGAAACAGAGGAAAAGAGGACAAACATTGCAACATACTGCTTCCCATTATGATTTTTCAGTAAGCAAAGTAAAACCAAAATAAATGTGGTAAGACTTGATAAAAAACGGACAGCCACCAATATTTACTCGAAGAGAAAGGAAAGAGTGAAGCCACTATACAGAGAAAAAATAACCCACTTTTTACTTGTGTAAGATAACAGCAACATTTGAAAAAATCATGAGACTAGCAGACAGCTCATTTTATAGAAAATGTCATTTAATTCCGGTTTGTAAGTATGCGCACAAAACTTCAGCCTTTGATTTTTGTTAACCTCAACACATACCAGTAACTATGGTACAATACACCAGTCATTAAATCCTTATGATAAAAAAAGGACTTGATCATTCTACAAATACTGAAAGAATACATTTTTTCTTCATAACACGAAAGAACATGCACTGCAAAAAACACTAAATACTGAAATAGTTAAAATAGGCAAATAAGACACTTTGTTAGAGATACTGTTGAAATGAGATCACAGTTCTACTTAAAAACCTCTTACATCTATTCTGAGAAGCAGGGAATCAAGCAATACCAGAGTCGGCCTTTCTCTAGAACATCCTTAGTTATATGGAACTGTGCCATCCTGTTTCCAGCTGAGCGACAGTTCTTAATAACAAAACCTGACACGCAGATAGTCTACAAAGCTGTTTTCAGCCAATGACATTTTATTTGAAAAAAATTCCATCTTTTCTATACTAAAGCAATAAGCCAAAAAGTGAAGACTGGTATGTGATGAGGTACACACAACCAACAAAGGTACACTCCAAACAAGAAAGGGGTGCATTGCCACAGCCCTTTGCATTGTTCCATATATAAAGTATCTGCAACAAACTGCAATATGGATAGAAATGCAGAAAAAAGTTAAGGCATGAAGGGCAGTTCAAGATACAGTATATCAATGTTAAGTTCATTATAGACTTAGGAGATAATTCAAATGGCTTAGAAGTGGTAAACATGGAGCTGGGATGGAGAACAACAACAGGATAACAAATCCAAGTAATGAAAACAAACTGTTAACCTTGTTCAACAAAGAGAGTTTTATGAAACTAGAAAGCTCTGCCCATATTATATAGTCTTTGGGGTCTGACACTTTGTAATGAACACAGTTTTTTTAAAAATCAAATGTAACTAGTAAACCTGTATGCAGGTCTAGAGTGTGCGTGCCTTACGGAAGTATAGTAACTATATATTAGAGTAGTCCCAGGTTAAAAATGCAGCACTGTAGTGCTTAATGTTGCAATCATCAGATTGCTTGCAACTTCACTGTAAACCACATAATAGCCTCTCCAAGTTATCCCCAGTTAAGGCAAAACAACTTTGCAAGAAGAAGTTATGTATTTGTAGTTACCTGACAAATGAGTAAAAATACAGCAAAAAAAAAAATTAACTAGTCAGTATCCAAGGAGGATGATTTCATTTTTTTTCCATCTTGATTTCTATTGTAGATTTATTTTGCTGTCCTCCTGTTCAAATGGAAGAAAATGGTAGCCTTTTACAAAAGTTTTTGTAGGGCAAAATAGACACACATTCCAAAGCCTGATTATTTACAGTTTTCTTTCATTCTTTTTTGCAAGAATATAATGTTCTGTGATTTAAAATGAGTTATTTTAGAGAAATGGTGTATAAATATAACCCAACAACCTAAAGAAAAGATTAATTAAAATAACATTAATTCTACACTGTTTATGTTTTCTTTTTGAGTTCTTCAAATCTCCTGGAGAGGTCATCAAAATCAATATCTTCAGTGGTGCCACTACTAGAATTCGGCCCAATGGACGTAGTTGGAAGAGTATTAGGGACTGATGGCAGTTCTGGAAGAGTAAAGTTGTCATAGTTACTGTCAAAAGATGGTGTAGATGCTATTGATTTTCCTGGAGTAACAGCAGGACCAGAGGGACCTAGTAAGTTAAAAAAATAAAACAAAAAAAAAACAGTGATAAGATGCTGCACAGGAAAATCTGCAATGTAGTAATTTCTATAAAATACATAAAGTTAGAGGATGAAAGAGACCATATGCAACAAAAAAGCAAATCATGCAATACCACCCCCCTCAGATGAAGCAGCCAGAACTCACATTTACATCTTTCAGTACTAGGCTATGCTAAGTACATCTTTAAATGGCATACTTAACTAAAGCTCATGCACACATGCCCACACACTGTAAAACCACTTCTACAGTTCTACTCTGCTCTCCAGCAGTTCCACTCTGAAGTACTATCAGCTGAAAAGGCTCACAAAATGCCAAAATACAATCATCTTTCATGTGACTTAGGGAATCATATGTCCTCTGTTCAAGCCTACATACCATAAAGTAACTACAGGTGCTCTCCTTGACTACATGCATGAACCTCTTTACTTGCAGGTACTAAGAACAATGTTCTCAGTACCTTACTGAATGGACACATTTGGTACTATGTTAGTATGCATATAAATAGCCAAGAGGGAGGTGTAGGTAGAGCTCCTAGATCACTTGGCTTGTATTGCAGAAATGTACAGTAATAGGTATTATGAGGCAAATACAGTTCTCCTTGAACTAAATTTCTGAAACTCTTTAGTTGCATCTGTTAACACTTCAAATATAAGGGATAAGTTCTCATCACTGCAGGTAATGTCCAAAAGAATACATGACTAGACCATTTTTAAATATTTTGTTTTTGTAAATCTGTACAAATCCAGTTAAAAAAAATCACACCCTCAGGACATTTTCAGTGTATGCTGTTAGTGCAGTAACTACACTAATGGAATACTTAGTTTTCAGCTTCTATTAAAATAAAAGATAATTACAATCCAGCAGTGAGACACCATGCTATTTATTAGTATGGCATCTCATGCCACCTTCTATACAGTACCAAGCTATGACTAGCCAAACAGAGTCATGTTACTGCACAAGGACAGCAGGCTTGAAAGTGTTTGCTGTTGCTCATGGCAGCTGATCTCAAGATCCTAACTTTTGGAAAATCCTATCAATTGTGCCTGCAGTAGCATGGCACTGACAAGCTCATGTCTCCAGTATCAGCACCCCCACCTATACAATAGTAGTCAACGAACTAGAAACCATCTCTTCATTCCCATGCTGAGTCTCAAGCTAAAACAATGAAATCAGTGAATGGGTAAACAGGCTATGAAAAGCAGCTATGGAAGATGTCATGGAAAAAGGCAGCAAATTAAACTGGTGTCTGGACTACTGATCAGTTAGGCTAAACAGCTTGAGTCATCATAGGATGACTAATGAATTTCACAATAAGCAATATGAAACAAAGATGCTGCTCCACAGTGGTAATGCTCAAAACAAGTCTATGGAGCTAAGCAGTTAAACAGCCTATGCTAAACAGTTGCTTGTTAAATTGAAAAACAAGGCAGGATAGAGAAATAGCTAACCTACATATGTTTGCTGCACTGGTGGTTGAGTGACTCAAGTGCAAGAATTTACGGTGAAACTCTCCTCAACATTAATGTATTTTATTGTGAGACTCTGCAGCGATTATTTTTCCTTTTCTTTCCTATGGTGTGGAATTGGTATAAATAATTTTGTTGTAGGGGGTTGTCCCCCACATTGGGAGGGGGGGTGCAGGGGAGCTTGCTCCCCTGCATTTTTTTTTTTTTTTAGGATTTTCAAGCTCACCGGTTTTGATAATTAACTTGTGATAGACAGAGAGTTGAAGAAAAAAAAAAAAGACTGTTGATGGCGAGTAGGTAGAATGTGCCATGAATGGGATCTTAGAAGGTGACAACGTGTGTGACTATTTGAGTTTGGGCAAAAAATGCTGGCACAATGAAGTGGACTTTCTAAGAGACTGCTGAATATTGGATTGGACTAAAGATTGCCATTGTCAGCATCAAAATATTTTTGACCAAGAGTGATTTTTGATCAGTTTGTGACTGCATGAGATGCAGCTGGTGCTGTGTGAGCTTTGAAAGGCTGGTAAAAATAACAGTTAAGAAAAGGTATGCGACTGTGAATCATGATTTACTGGAAACTTATGGAGCAGCAGGAATGACTTTTGGCTGCCATAAAAGATTATGGCATAAGCTAAAGTACAAGAAACTCTTTCCAGTGATTTTAACATGTTTTTCCTAAGAGGCATACAACTATTCACCTTTGCTGAGTTGGCAATGGATAGGCTGCAAGGGATGCCACAATCGGGTAATGCGAATGAGATTTGTGGCATTTGAGCACGATAAAAGGAACAAATGCTTGGATACTGCTGAACTTGAAGGAAAGCAGGAAAAGTACAGTTTTGTACCTACCATAAATGTAGATGTTCGAAGATCCACATTGCTGCAGTCCTTACACTTGGGTAGTCCGCTGTCCTCGGTCGGCCCGAATATCAAAGTATAAGGCTGACGTCGGTCAAGGCGCATTTGACTGACATCAGAACGTCAGGGTACAAATGCGCATGACCGACGTCATATCCTCAGTCTTTTCTTGCCCCAGATGTCAGAAGACCCTAAAAATAAAGGTCAAAACCAAAAGACAGCAAACAACCAACCACCCTTGCACTAATTATATGTACAATATATATAATATACACAATATTTACAACCCAACCCACACAACCACCTCTAACTACAGAGGGGAAGGAGGGAGGGTAAATTGGACTGCAGCAATGTGGATCTTGAACATCTACATTTATGGTAGGTACAAAACTGTACTATGTTCTTCATCTCACATTGCTGCAGTCCTTACACTTGGGTTGAATCCCAAAGCAGAGGAAAGGGAGGATGGCCAAACTATAAGGAAGCAGGAGCTGCCAAAATGCCCTGCAAAACAGCAGTGGCAAAACCAGCCCTGGATTTAGAGTAAAGTGGTAGGTGATAATGCCTAGAGAAAGTATGCACTGAACTCCAAGTAGCTGCCTCCAAAATATCCTTGGTTGCTACCCCCCTCAAAAAAGCTGTCGAAGTGGCAGTAGCCCTAGTGGAATGAGGCCTAATCCCAGCTGGAATCTCCTTGCCATGATGGGAATAACAGAAAGCAATGCAAAACCCAATCCACTTAGAAATAGTTTGTTTTGACACAGGCTTGCCCTGAGAACTCAAAGCAAAAGAAACAAATAACTGCTGAGACTGCCTGAACCCTTTAGTTCTGTCCAAATAATATCGCAACTGCCTGTGTACATCTAAAGTGTGCAAAATCTTTTCCCCTTTATTTTGGGGATTTGCATAAAAAGTAGGCAAATGAATAGTTTGGTTTAAAGCCACACTAGAAACCACTTTAGGCATAAAGGAAGGATTAGTACGTAAAGATACCCTATCCTTATGGAAAATTAAGAAAGGCTCAACCGCCATAAGGGCCTGTAATTCAGAAACCCTTCTTGCAGAGGTAATGGCCAACAAAAAGGCAGTCTTCCATGATAAATATTTAAACTCAGTAGTAGCTGCAGGCTCAAAAGGTTGTAGAGTGAGTTTCTCCAACACAAAATTGAGATCCCAAGCAGGAGTAGGAGCTCTACGTGGGGGTCTTATATTCTTTGCCCCTCTAAGAAATTGCTTGAACAAGGGATGAGAAAACAATGGTGGGTCACAGTCATAGTGAGCTGAAATTGCTGCAGCATGAACCTTAATAGAAGAGAAGGACAAACCTTTGTCCAGTAACTCAGTAAGATATTGAAGAGCCACACTTAAATTAGGCTCAGAAACATCAAAATCCTTTGCTGCACTCCAAAATAAAAATCTCTTCCATTTATCTGCGTACACTTTCCTTGTACTAGGCCTTCTAGCTTCCAAAATCACATTCAAAACTTGTTGTGGAAGTTGAGACCCTCTATGGTTCAAAACAGAATATGCCAGGCTGTTAGGTGAAGAGAGTGAAGTTTGACATTGAGCAAATGACTGTCCTCCTGAGACAACAGGTGTGGAATCAAAGGCAAAGGCCATGGAGGCTTCCGTACCAGACTTCTCAGTAATGGGTACCAGTGCTGTCGAGGCCAATCTGGAGCTATTAAAATCATCCTTGGCTTGTCCTGTCTGACCTTTAGAAGTACCTTTGGGAGGAGAGGCAGAGGTGGAAAGGCATACACATGAAGATTGCTCCAATTGAAAGAAAGAGCATCCACTTTCCAAGCTGTGGGATGAAACCTTTTCGTGCAAAACTTTGGCAGCTGATGGTTTAGTGGAGAAGCGAACAGATCTATGTCTGGAGTTCCCCATGACACTGTCAATTTCTGAAATACATGAGGATCCAATTTCCACTCGTGGGGATCCATAATTGCCTGCTCAACACATCTGCTAAGGAGTTCTGTGCTCCGGCAGAAACCTTGCCTGAAGATTGAGCTGTAAACTGAGAGCAGTCTCCCACAAAATCATTGCTTGCCTGCATAGAGGATAAGAATGTGTTCCCCTTGCTTGTTGATGTACCACATGACAGTTGTGTTGTCTGTTAGAATCAACACCTGCCCTGGAAGAAGTAAATCCTTGAAAGCTATTAATGCAAACTGGACTGCTAACATCTCCTTCAGGTTGATATGTAGATGTTGTAGTCTGGCAGGCCACTTGTCTTGTATCCACTTTCCATTTAGATGAGCTCCCCAAGCTTTGTCTGAGGCATCTGTCGTTAAAATCTGACTCGCCTCTGGCCGGGTCACAGAGAGTCCCTTGTTTAGGTGACATTCCTGAGCCCACCACAAAAATTCCTTTTGAATGCAAGGTATTATTTGAATGACAGTGTCCAGATCCTGGCAGTGCTGTGTCCATACATTTTTGAGATACCATTGCAGCTTCCTCATATGCAGTTTGGCATTGGGAAGCACCAGAATACAAGATGCCATGAACCCTAAGGCTTGAAGGACTGTCCTTGCAGTCAGCCCGGACTGATGAGATAGGTGATGGAAGTAAAGGGAAAGATTCTTTTGTTTGTCCGGGGTCAAAAAGGCCATCTGGGATGCTGTATTCAGTCTTACACCCAGAAAGCACATGTCCTGAGAGGGTAATAGACTGGACTTTATTTCGTTCACAGAATACCCCAGGCATCTTAGCACTGCTATCACATATTCCAAATGATGAAGAAGCTCTTCCTTCCTTGAGCCAGAATCAGGCAATCGTCCAAATAAGGATAGATCTGTATTCCTTTTAGCCTGAAGAAAGCTATCACTGGAGCCAGAACCTTCGTGAACACTCTGGGCGCAGTAGATAAGCCAAAGGGCAATGCAGAGAACTGATAGTGAGAAGTCCCAGCTCGAAAACGCAGATACTTCCTGCAACTTAGTCTGATAGGAACATGAAGGTAAGCCTCCTTGAGATCCAAAGTTACCATCCAATGATCTTTGCCCAGCAGAGGTAAAAGCTGTTGTAACGTCAACATTTTGAACTTGGGAATGTCCAGATAAGTGTTGAGGATAGATAAATCCAAAATTGGTCTCCATGTGTTCCCCTTCTTTGGTACTAGGAACAGGCGAGAATAAAATCCTAGGCCCACTTCTGGCATAGGGACCGGCTGTATGGCCCCTAGTTGGAGTAACAGAGAAATTTGCTTGTGAGCCTCTATTCTTTGTTGAGGAGGAACGTCTGGCATGCCTTTGAAAGGAGGCAAGGTATGGAAATAAAACCTGTAACCTTGGTGTATGATATCCAATACCCATCTGTCTTGGGTAATTAAACTCCAATTTTCTTTGAAAAGTGCCAACCTTCCTCCCAAAGGTGCTGCCAGACGAGAAGGCTCTGGCAGCTGAAAAGGTAGGTCATTGGGTCTGTTTACGAAAGGACTGACCCCTGCCCTCACCTGAAGACTGTGCAGGAGAACTCCCTGTTCTAGGCCTGAAAGAGCCCTGAGCTCTGCCCCTACCATGTCTAGATCTACCCCTAGTCTGGGAATCATAAGAAGGATACGTCCACCCTTTAGTAGGCCAATTTCTACTAAACTTTGGAGGCTGAACCTGCAAAAAATCTTTAACAGTCTGCATAGACTTAGCCTTGTCTTCCATTTTCTTTAAAACTGCCTCAACAGGAGAACCAAACAACACATCAGATTGTAAAGGAGCATCTAAAATCCTTGTCTTAACATGGTCAGATAAATTTTGATCCCTCAGCCAGGCGTGCCTGCGAAGAACTGACCCAGTGGCAGCCATCCTAGACGAGGCCTGTACAGCATCAAAACCACATTGCAAAGAATGCTTACCCACCTGTTCAGAAACATGTACTAAATCTTGTAACTCTTTACAATCAATACCTTCCGCCAGAGCATCAACCTTAGACTTCAATTGTGAAAGGAGATAGTTTTGGTATTTCAACATGTGAAACTGGCAATTCAAAGCCCTCATAGCTAGAGTGGAAGAAGTATAAACTTTCTTTCCCCATCTATCCAAGGCCCTGGCCTCTTTATCTGCAGGAACCGGATTCTTGACAACAGAAGCCTTAACACCTTTAGGCCCCTGGCTAACAGTTTCTGGGTCTGCCCTAGGACTCTTAAAAGATACTTATGTGCTTCAGGCACCCTGTATTACCTATCCGGTTTAACAGGAGCACGACGCAAACAATCAGGATTAAGAGATGCCTCTGCAAACACATCTTCCTCTACATCCAAAACAGGAGGTATAGCCAAAGGCGTATGCTGGGGTAAAAACAAAAATTCCCTAAGCCTTTTCCTGGAATCAGAGAAGTCCTGACCTTCCCACTTAAAATGCTCCCTCATGGAATGAAGAGTTTCTGAAAAAGAAAAATCCTCAGGAGGAGAAGCAGAAGGAGTAGAATCATCCACATCAGAATCAGAATAAGGAGAGTACTCCTGCAAGTCTTCAGCCCAAGACTCTGAAACATCCGAAGCCTGCTCAAAACTCCCTAGCTCAGACTCCACCCTAGGTCTCTTATCAGGAGGGGGCAAAGAACCCCTAATCAAAGTAATCAAATCTTCTGCCATTTTAAGCATATGCTTCTTGGGCACAGTTCCAGAAGAACTAGGGGTGACACCAACTGAAGCTAAACCTGGCCTGCCTCTAGGAGAAGCCTTGGAAACAGAAGGAGAGGGCCTAACCACCCTAGGCAGGGAGGGGAGTATAGTAACCTGAGAAGCCCCATCACCCTGACCTGCCTCCTGAGAGGCCACATCCTGCAATAACAAAGTCTCTCCCTGGGATCCCAAAGAAACCTCCGGTGAAACCACCGGCTCCACCGACACCTCTAAAGAACCGGCGTCTGGTACGGACAGTTCTTCTAGCCGAGGCTTAACTGCTTTGTCCTTGCGCTTCTTCGAAGAAGCGGGCGTCGGAGCATCCGACGGCATTTTATAATTGCACCGCTTCCCGAAGACTAACCTGGCACAATCTAATCTCCTCTTTATAGTGCGCTTATTGAATCTAGCACAAGAGCGACACCCAACAACGTCGTGCTCAGGCCCTAAACAAGGAATACACAAAGTATGATAGTCTCTATGCGGTATCTGTTTCCCACAAGAAATACAATTATTCACTTTTTCTGACATCCGGTAAACCACTGAGGCAAGAAAAAACTAAAATATTCCCCAACGGGGTACTTAGCCAACTTTGACTCTGTCTGAAACTCCGAAATCGAAAAATTTCAGAACGCCAACCGGCACTTGCAATACTGCTTCTGCATCGGACCATGCGGCAAAAAAGACTGAGGATATGACGTCGGTCATGCGCATTTGTACCCTGACGTTCTGATGTCAGTCAAATGCGCCTTGACCGACGTCAGCCTTATACTTTGATATTCGGGCCGACCGAGGACAGCGGACTACCCAAGTGTAAGGACTGCAGCAATGTGAGATGAAGAACATGTACAGTTGTGTACACTTACATAAATGTAAATGTTCGAGTGTATTCACTGTTGCAGTCATCACATTTGGGTTATCTGCTTGCAGTAGCCCTCAGTCGGCCTGATTATCAAAGTCTTGGATCTTGCGTCGGTTGCTGTCTCATCTTCCATGACGTCAGAGGTATAAAGCATGCAGCTGATGCCATTACATCAGTTTTTCTTGCCCCAGATGTCAGGTGCCCCCCCTAATGGGAAGCAATCATATATATATGCAAGGTTATACCTCCAACAAAAAAGCAAATACACAAAAAAGCTTTTAAGCATAGTAAAGGAAAATAGAGGTATAGCCAAAAGAAGACAGGGTACTATGTCCTTCGTGTTTCACTGTTGCAGTCATCACATTTGGGTATATTCCCAAAGATAAGGATGGGAGGAGGAATTTCGATAGCATTAGGACCAGCTATAAGGCCCTGCAAGACTGCAGTGGCAAAACCAGCTCTGGATTTAGAGAAAATAGGCAAATGGTAATGCTTGGTGAAAGTATGTACAGTACTCCAGGTAGCAGCTTCTAGGATGTCCCCGATAGGGACACCTCTGATAAAGGCTGTAGAGGTAGATGCAGCCCTGGTTGAGTGTGGTCTTATCCCCTGTGGGATAGGTTTTCTATGGTGCTTATAGCAGAAATGAATGCAATGGCCTATCCATTTAGAAATGGTTTGCTTTGAAATGGCCTTCCCCTCTGCCCCTGCAGCAAATACCACCATGCCACCAGCAGTTGTTCAGATTTCCTTTGAGGTTTAGTCCTGTCCAAGTAAAATCTAAGTTGTCTGTGCACATCTAAAGAGTGCAGAATCCGTTCGCCTTTGCTCTGTGGATTAGAAAAGAAGGTTGGCAAACGGATGAACGGATTAAGAGCCACACTGGATACTACCTTGTTCATGAAGGGGGGATTGGTCCTGAGGGACACTCTGCATGAAAGATGATGAAAGGCTCCACTGCCATAAGGGCCTGTAATTCAGGTACCCTTCTTGTTGAAGTGATTGCTAAAAGGAAGGCTGTTTTCCAAGAAAGGAATTTTAACTCTGCACTTGCAGCTGGCTCAAAAGGAGGTAGAGTGAGTTTTTCCAATACAGAGTTAAGGTCCCAGGCTGGAGTTGGGGCTCTCCTGGGTGGTCTTAAGTTTTTGGCCCCTCTGAGGAACTGTTTGAGCAGTGGATGAGAGAAGAGGGGTGGTTCTGTGTTGTAATGAGCTGAAATGGCTGAGACATGAATTTTGATGGAGGAAAAAGAAAAGCCCTTGTGAAGCATCTCAGTTAAGTATTGAAGAATATGAGGTAAATTGGGCGCTGCTGTGCCCATCCCTTGAATTTGGTTCCAGGAACAGAATTTTTTCCATTTTTCAGAATAAAATTTTCTAGTACTAGGCCTCCTTGCCTCCAAAATGACATCCAACACTTGTTTACTGAGGGGTGGTAATGGAGGGGTCAAGTAATTAGCCAGGCAGCCAGGTTCAGGGTTTGAAGCTAAGGATGCAGAATCTGGCCCTCCTGCTTGCCAGTCTGGTGCAATTAGTATCGTCCTTGGTTTGTCCAGTTTGATCTTTAGTAGTACTTTGGAGAGGAGAGGCAGAGGAGGAAAGGCATTAACTGATCGATTTTTCCAGTTGAAGGACAGGGCCATCCACTTTCCAATCTTGTTTGTGGGAAGCCCCCTTGCAGAATTTGTCCAACTGGTAGTTCTGGGGAGAGGCAAACAGGTCTATATCTGGGCTCCCCCATTTGTTTATCAGCATGTTGAAAGTCTTTGGTTCCAGTTTTCATTCATGTGGGTCCATGAGATTTCTGCTTAGTTCGTCTGCCAGTGTATTTAGCTTTCCTGGCAGGAATTGAGCCTGTAGATGCACTTGGTAGCTCAAGGCTGTATTCCACAGAGCCATGGCTAGTCTGCAGAGGGGGTATGAATGTGTATCCCCCCGCTTGTTTATCTACCACATAACGGTGGTGTTGTCCGTCCTTACCATTAATTGTCCTGGAAGAATGTGGTCCTTGAAGGCTGTCAGAGCATTCTGTACAGCTAACATTTCTTTTTGATATGCAGGTGCATTTGACTTGGGTTCCATTTGCCCTGAATGCACTTCCCTGCCAGGTGAGCCCCCCCCATGCATAGTCTGATGCGTCTGTTGTTAGGGTTTGGGTGGCAGGGGGTAGAGTGAATGGTAGCCCCTTGTTTTGGTAGCAGGCCTCTACCCACCAAAGGAACTCTAACTGTAGGCAAAGTATGATAGGAATCATTGCTTCTAGATCCTGAGAATGTTGACACCATAGGCTTTTTACATACCATTGTAGTTTCCTCATATGCAGTCTTGCATATGGAATTAGGAGAATGCAGGAGGCCATGAACCCAAAGGCTTGCAGTATTTGCCTTGCAGATAATAGCAGGGTTTTTGTGGCCATTAGTTTGAACTGCGGTAGCGTTGTCGCCTCATAGCAAGACGTTGTCCCGTTCGATTCTCAGCTACGGGGTCTTCTGTGTGGAGGCATACGTGAATGGGGCGTGCCTTCTGGTAACCCAGTACGTAAAAACCCACTACCAATTAGCAGACCGGAGTTCCGCTGTGGCGAATCATAACCAGGAAAAGCCGAAAGACACAAAGTTTGAAGTAAGCTGTCAAATGAATTTGTTTCTCTGGCATGAGGAAAGCATTCTGGGAAGTTGTGTTCAAGCTTGCTCCCAAGAATATAATTTGTTGACAGGGTACAAGATGCGATTTCTTTTTGTTTATGGTGTACTCCAGACAAGTTAGGACCTTTTGTACAAATGCCAGATGATTCAAAAGTATGTTCTGGCTTTCTGCCTGAATTAGGCAATTGTCCGGATATGGGTATATTTGAATATTTCTTTGCCTGCAAAATGCAATGACTGGAGCGAGGCACTTTGTGAATACCCTGGGCGCAGTAGATGAGCCAAAGGGCAGTGCAGAGAACTGATCGTGCATGTAGCCGGCTTTGAAGAGTAGGTATCTTCTGTAAGATTCCCCGATTGGGATGTGCAGGTAGGCTTCCTTTAAATCCAGTGTTGCTAACCAGGCATCCTTGCCTAGCATTCGAAGCAACTGGTGAAGAGTTAGCATCTTGAATTTTGGGATCACCAAAAAGGTGTTTAGGATAGAAAGGTCCAGGACAGGATGCCATTAGTTGTCTTTTCTGGGTACCACGAAAAGTCTAGAAACCTTGCCCCTTTTCCTCTTCTGGTACAGGTTGAATAGCCCTTATGCTTAAGAGAGAGAGTACTTGCTTTTGAGCCTCTGCCCACTGATTTGAAGGTAGAAATGGCCAACTGTTTGGGGTTGGTAACGTGTGTAAGTGAAATCTGTATCCTTGGGAAACTATATTTAAAACCCAGTTGTCCTGGGTAAATAGTTCCCAGTTTTTTGTCTGCAGAGCAATCTTTCCCCCTAAAGGACCAGTCAATTGAGAAGGGCTTGGAAGTTTTAAAGTTAAGTCATTGAGACAGTTTACCACAGGGGGGAGTCTTACTACTCCCTGATTTGGAAGTGGGAGCCCCCCACTGCTTAGTCCTGTGCGTACCTTGTGAAGCCTGGGTGTTCTGCTGGTTCTGGGTTTGGACTGAGAAGGCCTGGAAGAGGCAGGAAAGGATCAATTCTTAGAGGGCCAATGCCTACTAAATCTTGGGAGGCTGTACCTGTAGGATCTTTAACAGTTTGCATAGATTTAGCTTTTTCCTCCATCTTTTTAAGTACTACTACTGCTTTGTTGCCAAACAGGCGGTCCTGATTTAAGGGAGCATCCAGCAATTTAGCTTTAACATGATCTGGCAAAGATTGCTCCTTAAGCCAAGCATGCCTTCTAAGTACAGACCCAGTGACAGCAACCCTGCAAGATGCCTTTAGTGAATCAAAACCACATTGCAAAGTATGTTTTCCAACTTGTTCAGCAGAATGCATTAAATCCTGTAAATTCTTATTTTCAGCACAGTCAGGAATCGACATCATTTTCTGTTTAAGCAATCCAATAATATGCTGCTGATACTTTAACACATGAAATTAGAAGTTATGTACCTACCATAACGTTCCATGTTAGTTGTCTTCTCTCACCTTCTTTCTTGCTGGATGGGTTCGGAGCCGATCCTCGGCTCTGACTCGGCACTTGCTAAGCTCGAGAGTCACTTTTACTAGCTCGAGGCAGCCCCATATCCCATGATGCAAGGCGGTAAATACCCAGATCTCGTTTGCTACCTAAAGGGAAAACTGCCTAGCATAAAAAAACTTTCCACTAAGGAAAGAAGAGCAACTAGCCTAAAGGGCTGTAAGGGGAAACCAGATAATTAAAAACTAGAACTAACTGGTGCCCAAGGAAACAAAATCTTCCAGAGACAAGGGAGATCAAGGTCTGTCCAGGCAAGGGGGACAGGAGGGAGGGTCGCAAGAAAGGCAAGAGAAGACAACTAACATGGAACGTTATTGTAGGTACATAACTTCTAAATGTTAAGTTGTCAATCTCGCCTTCATTCTTGCTGTATGGGACCGCGTCCCTAGCACCTCTATCCTGGGTGGCTCAATGGAACAGACTCTTTGAGAACCGTGGAACCAAAACTGGCTCTATCCCTGGAGGCCAAATCCAATTTGTAATGAGAAACAAAGGTATGAGGAGTGGCCCAAGTGGCTGCTGCACAAATAGTATCTAAGGGTAGCCTAGCCTGAAAAGCTGTAGAAGTGGCTAGGCCTCTAGTGGAATGTGCCTTAGGTTTTGAGCACAGTTGTTTGCCCCTAAGTTGATAAATGTCAGAAATGGTGGAAGATAGCCATCTAGATAAGGTCACTTTGGAAACAGGGAGGTCTTTCTTATTTTCAGCATAAGAAAGAAAAAGCTGATCAGACTTCCTGAATTGCTTTGTTCTGTCCAAATAATATCCGAGTTGGCGGTGAACATCTAGATAATGTAATTTTTGTTCCGATCTGTTGGAATAATTAGGAAAAAATACAGGGAGATCAATGGATTGGTTTAAATTTGTTTTTGAAGCAACCTTGGGCAAAAAGGATGGATTAGTTCTCAAGGATACTCTGTCCTTGTGGAAGACCAAATATGGGGGACGAACAGAGAGGGCATGAAGTTCTGACACTCTCCTAGCTGAGGTAACAGCGACAAGGAAGAGTGTCTTCCACGAAAGAAACTTTAGTGAACATGAAGCAGCTGGCTCGAAAGGAGGAAGAATTAAGGATGTCAGCACTAGATTTAGGTCCCATTGTGGAGGAGGACTCCTGACAGGAGGCTACGGGAGAAAAATTCCTTTCAGAAAAGCTCTACAAAGCTTGTGGGACATAATGTTGTGATCTGCAA
Source organism: Protopterus annectens (assembly GCF_019279795.1). NCBI lineage: Eukaryota > Metazoa > Chordata > Ceratodontiformes > Protopteridae > Protopterus > Protopterus annectens. The sequence continues at coordinate 1,872,814,245 of NC_056725.1, read as the reverse complement.
ACCCGACATGAAAGTTCGAGATTGCAGCCAACTGAACTTTGACCGTGGAAGATGAAGAACCAGAGTGAAAGATTTCCGCTAGAAAATCCAAAACTGCATGAACAGGGGCAGTAAAGGGATCTATGTTCCTCGATTTCGCCCAAAGGGAGAAACGTTTCCACTTGCTAGAGTAAATCCTTTTAGTAGAGGATTTAAGGGAAGCTACTATGATATCCCTAACGGGGTTAGAGATCACAGGAAGCCTGGCTAAGGAAGGAAGTGGAGCAACCAAGCTGTGAGGTTGAGAGAAGGAATGGACCGATGCAGCTGACCCGATTGGTGGATCAGAAGATCTGGCACTGGGTCCAGATGCCACGGCTGCACCAAAAGATGATGATGAAGGAACGGAAACTAAGTTTGTCGAGGCCAATACGGGGCAATGAGAATCACTTTGGCTCTCAAAACGGTAGCTTTCTGGAGTACCTGTGGTATCAATGGAAAGGGAGGAAAGGCATAAAGAAGTCCCTGGGGCCAATCTTGGGTAAGAGCATCTCTGGGGGGATGGCCCGGAAGTGGGAAGAGAGAGAAGAAGACTGGGCATTTGCTGTTTTGGGGAGTAGCAAAAAGATCGCAACATGGGCGGCCCCACTTCTGAAAAATTTCCTCCACTATAGATTGCTTGAGAGACCACTCGTGAGGCATGAGTATAGCTCTGCTCAATCTGTCTGCTAAAATGCTGGTTTTCCCAGGGATATGCGTTGCTACCAGAAACCGATGAGAGGAGATCGCCCATTGCCAAAGTCTGAGAGCCTCTCGACACAAGGGATAGGACTTGGTTCTGCCCTGCTTGTTGATGTACCATACTACGGACCTGCTTGTTGATGTACCATACTACGGACATGTTGTCCATGTGAATTTCAATCGTTCCTAAGGGAAGAAAGTCGTTGAGGGCTTGCAACGTTAAAAGCACCTCTCATCTCTAGGACATTTATGTGCAGGTGGTATTCGAACGGTTGCCATGTCCCATGAACCATCCTGCCCTGATAATGACCCCCCCACCCGATCAGGGAGGCATCCGTAGTGACTGTGGCTACCGGGGCCAGGGAAACAAAGGGTCTGCCCTGATGGACTTGGGGAGAAGAAATCCACCAGGATAGATGGTTTTTGCAAGTTTGTGTCACCAGGATCTGGTGACGCATGGGAAGCTGTTGGAAGGACCATTGGGTGAACAACATCCATTGAAGGAGACGCATGTAAAAACAGGCCAAAGGAAGAAGAGTAATGGCAGCTGCCATGAGGCCCAATACTTTCAGGACCAGTCTGGCTTGCACCTTTTTGCTGGCAAGGATGATCCGCACATGGTTTTGGATATCTAGGATTCTCTGGCTTGTTAGGTTTGCTGACATCCGAGCAGTGTCTAAATTTGCGCCTATAAAAGTAATAGATTGGCAGGGCAATAAGGAGGATTTTTCGTAGCTGACCGAAATTCCTAACTGAGTGCAGAGATTTAGGGTGTAATCTCTGGCTTGGAGAAGTTGATGCCTGGTGGTGGCTGAGAGGAGCCAGTCGTCGAGATACGGAAACACCTGGAATCCTTGGCGTCTCAGATGAGCCGTGACCACTGCCATGCATTTGGTGAACACTCTGGGGGCTGTAGTGAGACCAAAGGGCAGGGCTCTGAATTGAAAATGACTGGACCCCAGCCGAAAGTGGAGAAACCTTCTGGAGCGTCTGTGGATTTTTATGTGATAGTACGCATCCTGAAGGTCTATTGAGCACATCCAGTTGTCTTTGCCTAAGAAGGGCAAAATCGACTGAAGTGTGACCATCCGAAATCTTGTCTTTTTCACCTACTTGTTGAGTCTGCTGAGGTCCAATATTGGTCTCCAATCTCCCGTCTTTTTGGGAACCAAAAAGAACCTTGAGTAGATTCCGGGCTCTGAATGGTCTGTTGGAACTGGCTGAATGGCCCTTTTTTGTAGAAGCTTTGATACTTTTAATTTTGCAATTTCCCTTAGACCGGGTGGAACGTCTGGAAGGGAATTTTTGTGAGGGAAGGGACTTTCCTCGAAAGGAATCTTGTAACCCTCGGATATGATCGACTGTACCCATTTGTCTTGCGAAAGGGAAAGCCGGGCTTCTGGGTACAGCGATAATCTTCCTCCGACTGCCTCCAAGGGTGGACAGTCGGGCAACACCTCAGGGATGCTGGAAGGGCTTGTCAGAGAGAGGCTCTCTGCTGCCCTGGTTCTGCGGACCCCCTCTGCCCCTAGGGCGGCGTCTATTGTTATTACCCCCTCTGCCTCTAGGGGTAAACTGACCACATGTGTCTGGTGTGACTCTCTGAGATTTTCGGAACCACATCTTTCCCCCCTTCTGTCCTTTGGGGCAAGGCCTAGAAGGGGTGGAAAAACGGACTCCTACGGCAGAAAGAGTCTTGCCGTCTTGCTCACACCTGGTCAACGTATCCTTCACCTGAGGAACAAACAATGATGTCCCATCGAAGGGAGAGTTTGTGAAGGACGCCTTAAAGGGGTCTGCAAAATTACAGAGCCGCATCCAGGACTGACGTCTAAGAGCCACTCCTGTCCCTGCAGCTCTACTCGCTCCATCTGCTGCATAAGAAATTAGCCGCATGGAGGAGTTGGTTATGGAGTTAAGGATTCCTAGCTGAGAAGCAATCTTCTCCTGAGCCCCTGCAGCTGAAGGATCCTGTACTACTTCACCTATTTCTTTAAGGATGTCCCTTTGAAGTCTGGTGAAGTGACATAAATAATTCAGCGAACGCATGGCAAAGGTCGCTGAGGAAAACATCCGCTTACCATACCTGTCCATGGTCCTAGAATCCTTGTTAAGAGGATGGACTGGTACGGAAGGATCTGCAAGTTCCTTCTTGGTGGCGGCCGCCACCACCATGGCATCAACAGGGACACCTTTTGTAAGAAATTGTTTCTCGGAAGGGGCTGTAATAAATTTAGAAGGCCTCCTGGGAACTGGTTCCACGGAATCAGGAGATGCCCACGCCTTCCGAGCTATCACCTCCATGAGGGGGTCAAAAGGCGGAGACACCCAGGAGGTGGAGGGTCGAGATCCAAAAGCCTCTAGGTATACCGACTCATCCTCGGAGGGATTAATGGAGGGCCAGTTTCCCCTCTGTTTTAGGAGTTCTAGAATGTCTGAAAAAGAGACATCCTCAGAGGGGGATCTTGGGGATCCCTCCGACTCATCTAAGTCGGTATCTGAAGTTGTAGACTCAGGGGAGTCTAGGTGCTTCCTCTTACAGGTCCTCTTACGCGGAGGATCTCCCGACGGATCAGGAGAATCCTCGGAAGAGGGGGTTCTTCCCAGTGGGGAAACCTGAGGCGATGGATCTCTCGGTCCGGGAGCAAGAGAGTGGGAAGAGACATCTACAGGCACCATAGAGGGAGGAGCTAAGGGAATAGACTGCTGACTGAGCCCGGGGGCCAGCACACTCCTCATCACCTGGAAGGCTCCCCCTCCCAGGGAGATCCGAGAGACCCCGCTCCGAAGAAACGGGGGCTCCCGGGCCCACCGAAAGGGAAGGCTCTGAGGCAGATGTCGGAGCCGAGCTCACCAAGGCCGAAGCCCCGAGGGGGAGAGCAGGGTCGGACAAGGGTCCGATACCACTCGCCCCCTCGAAGCAGACCAGGGAAGCCCGACCACCGGATCCCTCCAAGGAAGGTCTCAAGGAGGAGATAAGTAGAAGCTGAAGGGGCAGAAAGGGGTGGTATCTGCCCCGCAGCCATAGCAGTGACTATTCCAATAGACTCCGGCTCCGAGCTCTGGAGGAGAGTCGAAGGAGGAATTTGAAGAGGGTGTGGACTAGTAGTCATCTGTTGAGACGGACTATGAAGCATCTGGGCTAGTGCCTGTGATTTTAACAATCTGCTTACCACTCTCTCCAAAGCATGGTCTGAGAGCCTGGAAGACCTAGATGATCGGCTCCGATGGCTCCATTCTGAAAGAAGAGGAGAGGTCGGAGCCGAGTATAGGCTCCAAAGAGGGAGACCTGGACCTCTTCCTCGACTAAGCCATCGGAGCCGATGAACCCTCGGCTCCAGAAGGAGCCGACAACTTATCGGCTCCACGCCTGGTCAAAGATGTGTCGGCTCCAGTCGGAGCCGACACAGGCAAGGAAATAATGGTATCGGAGCCGGCTGGCGCTGATACCGAACCCTTCGATACATGGTCGGAGCCGACACCAATGTATCAGTCAAAGTATCGGCACCGATAGCCACCGGTGCCGAAGATTTAGTCAGAATGACATCGGCTCCAGCCGGAGCCGATCTCGACTCCAAAGGAGTCGGAGCCATGGCCGGAGGCTTAGTAACAGAAGCCTGGGCCTTGGAGGTCTTAGAGGGCTGACCCAAAGCAGACCTGGCCGGGGAGCCCTCTGGTTTAAGTAGTCCTCTTAAAATTAATTTATTTCTCCTTTCCTGCAGGACTCTCTGGCTGAAAGAGTGACAAATAGCACAGGAGTCCTGCAGGTGGAGAGGTCCCAGGCAATAGATACAAGAAGTGTGACCGTCTGTCAGAGACATCTTCTGACAGCACGAGTCACACTTCTTGAAGCCTGAGACCCTCGGTTCTTTGGACATAGTGAGAACACAAAAACACACTACTCACACAGTCCCAGATTCAGAAAAATTAACTTAAAAAGGGAGAAAAATATACTCACACACATGCCCTGACAGGAAGGGATGGGAGAGGATTGAAGGCCCGACTAAGTAAAAACAAGTAGGGAAACAGTAAACTAGGAGCTAGAGACCCTAAAACTATCTAAAAGTGACAAATACACTAAAATATGTGAGAAAAAAGAGGGATGGGGTGACTAATATTTGAATAACAATTCACTTACCAAGAGCTGGTAAAAGGAGTACCTCATCAGCAAACGAGAACTGGGTATTTACCTCCTTGCATCATGGGATATGGGGCTGCCTCGAGCTGGTAAAAGTGACTCTCGAGCTTAGCAAGTGCCGAGTCGGAGCCGAGGATCGGCTCCGAACCCATCCAGCAAGAATGAAGGCGAGATTGACAACTTAACATCTGGTAGTTTAAGGCCTGGACTTCAAAATTTACAATTTTTCCGATTTTGTTTTTACTAATACACTGGTAGAATTACTAGCGAAAGGACTTTCTTTCGTACCTTCTAGGAGGGTGGACTTGGCTAGAACTATAATAGACTTGAAAATGTTTGTTAGAAAACAAAATTTACAGTTACTAATGGGTAATCTTAACAAGGGACAAGGGTGATTTTTTCGTATCTAGTACTTATAATCCCACTCTATACTCCTCGCTGGACCTTTCTGAACAGATGTGCGACCTCGACATACTTCACTTGTTGAACCGACCTATGTCCAAGCAAACAACCAAATTTAACATTAGCAAGGAAGAGAGGTCCTAATTAGACCTACTATGTAACTCTCCTGTCAGGGTAATGCAACCTGACAAGGGGGGTGGGTTGGTAGTAATGAATGAAGAGGACTACAACAGAAGAATGGAGGACATCTTAGTTTCAGAGACATATATGGAAGTGTCGAGAAAAAAATTGAATACTGGTTTATCCAGAGTATCTTCATATTTCAATGATATGTTTATCAATAATGTGATAGATCTAGACTTATTCAATTTCATGTCTTTACCAGCCCCAAGGATCACTGTTATATTTGGGTCACCCAAAATCCATAAAAACCTAGTGGAACCCCCCCCCCCCCATGCGACCACTAGTCAGTGCCAGGGGTAGTATCACCTAGACACAATTTTGAAAAAAATACGTGGCGAGTGAACCCCAAATATCCAAAGACTCGTGTTCCTTTTTGTCTAGTGTTAATAAAGTACCATACAGTGTAGATAGTCATTTCTTGACCATAGATGTGAAGGATTTGTTCTCTTCCATTCCTCGTGCAGTGGCTTTGGAATGGATCCTGGCCATGATGATAACCAAGCAGGCTCCAACTGAGGAGATTAATTTAGTCAGCGAACTGTTAGATATTTTTTTGTCTTGTAACTATGTGACATTTAATAAAAGGTATTTTTTACAACTGATAAGTGTACCGATGGGGTCCCCTTGCGGTGCCAGTGTGGCAAACTTAGTCATGGCCTATTGGGAAAGGGAGAATGTGTTAGCAAACTCCTTCGTTCAAGATAAGGTGTTGATGTACACACTTTTTTTGGACGATATATTTATCATCCTTAAGGGAGACGAGGAGGTAGCTAATTCACTCCTGGAGTTTTTCAATTCTTCCACTGAGTTTCTTAGGTTCACTTCTTGTTTTACTTCGGACAAGATAGCATATTTAGATGTAGATTTGGTGAAAGACAGGGACAATGATCGTCTTATAGCCAATAAACGTGTGGTGTGTATTCCACGTTTCGAGTGATTTTATGCAATTCAACTGACTTGTCCTATTACCGGAGGGCTACTGGAGGGTTTCCGCTTGTTCTTGCTTTTCACAGTTTTTCCAATTTACAGTTTGTTTTGAGAGAAGAATTGTTGTTAAGCAGAATTTTTTAATTGTGAATCATTTGGAATAGTAATAATTAGCAGTGTGTGAAGAGTCAGTCCTTCTACACAGGCAAAACTGAACGAAAATTAAAAAGGATATATGAACACTGCTATGATATGCATAACAAAAAAGAAACTAATGGTCTCTATAAGCACTCATAAGAATGTACTAAACCAAGGTTTACATTCTTGTATTGGAAGGAGAGAAAAAAAGAAGCAGGTGGGGGGGGGGGCGATGGGAAGAAAAGGTAGAGTATAGGGAGTTATGGTGGCAAATAATTTTACAAGCCACCACCCCACCTGGTTTAAATGAAAATGTATCCCTGGCCCCTGTACTAAGGATGAGAGCAGCCAAACTATGACGTTATTTTTAAACAAAGTTATTTTTATTTAAACTTATGCAAAATCTGAAGTTCTGTGGACCACATGGTTGTTTTTTTAACTGAAAGTGTGATTAAAACTTTGATCACCAGAGGGAGTCTGATAATTATAAAACTGCCTTTCAGCTGTTCTTCATGCAGAAAGCTTTTAGTCAAACTATGTTATTTTAGTTTACATTTTAGTACATTTTATATATCCTGAAGTGTTTTAAAAGATTTTGACTTGAATATTTATTTTTTTTACTAAAATGTTTATATATATATATATTTTTTTTTTTTTTTAAGTAAATGTTTTACATTGTTTCAGAAATTTCACAAGGTCATGAATATTCATGAATTTTATGGTAATTAACTTTTCTAATTTTTTTTTTTAACTTCCTGTTTAATTTTACTGGTTAACCTGTGTTTTAGAAGGGTATAAAAATATTATTGTAATTGCCCATCCACATCTGATGAAGTCTTGGTAGAAATGAAAAAGCGTTTGTTTTAAAGTGTACGAGTTTATGCAAGTTCTATTTTATATTAAAACTGCTTCACCTGGAACTGCTCTGCTGGTGGTATCTTTCCTGAGTACCTTGGACTTGGTTTTAGTGAAACTTTGGTACTTTTTGCCATTTTTTGTGGAACTTTTAAGTTTGCAAGAGCAAATTTAAAACCTGTTCTTGATTTTGGGCCTTTGTTCCCACATTATTTTGGAATTGTAGGTTCATGGTTACATACTACACCTACTGACCTGTGAGGGTGACAAAAAGCCTAGCCTTACATTCCCATAATAGGTAGCCCTAGTATTTTTCATACAAATAAAACAGAAATTGGTTGAACAGAACAGGGGTGTTAAACTGGGGGTAAATTTGCGATTACCCATCCATTTATCCAAATTACATTTGAACAGAATAAGAAAATTATTTTGCTTTATGTGGAGTGGAAGACTTTTACATAGAAATGGTATTCTCTGTGATACAAACCTATCCCTCCAATATGTTCTATTTATTTTTTCAAAACCGGACTTGTGAATATGTAATTGGTCTGAAAGAATAGTCTATTGAAGCTTATACACAAGGTAGAGGTTGCCTCTCAGTACCTTGTATGATACTAAAGAGGGATAAGGCTTTGAGAAGGTCTGCACTGTTTTTACGATTTATGCCCTTGATTTTTTTTTTTTTTTAGGGAGAAAACTTTGTGAACACTCCAGTTGTGACAAGTGTTTGGTAGGTACATACAGAAAAAGGCATTATACTCAAAGATCAGCCCAATAACTGCAAAGTACAGCAGAAAAATTATATCCATGGATTTGGGCACAATACCTTTGGATATAAGCTGCGCAATGAAAAAAGATGTCCTTAGAATAGTACATATGTGGTGACCACAGGACAGTTCATTGCTGATATAGGCTCCCAGATTGCTAACTACAGGATTAATTTTCAGACGTGTTGTCAATGTGATGCAAGGGGAGACATGCTTGCTGAAGGATTACAATTATGCACTCCTTAGCATTTAGTTTTAGTTCATGGTTATGACACCAGCTATTTGTTTGGGACAGGCCCTCTTACGGGATCTAGGAGTCCTCCAGGGAGTTTATGACGACACCAAGTTTGCAGTCATCTGCAGACTTGGTCAGCCACAAACCCTTAACATTAACTTTGACCTCCAAGAAATAAATGTCAAGAAGGAGTGGCCAAGGACTAAGCCCTGTGGTACACCACTAGTGACAGGTCTTTTGGAGGAGGTGCAGCCTCCATCTTTACTTCTTGGGTTTTATTTTCGAGTCAATTTGCTATCCATTTAGATGGGAGAGTTTATCTATAAAACCAGAGTGTGGAATGGTACTGAATACCTTTGTGTAGTCTAGACATGTGGTGTACAGTGTTTTTTCATCATCCATTGCTTTAGTAACTTTTTTTGCAGAAGTTGACCAGGTTAAGTAGCCAGGACTGCCGATGATCAATCCAAACTGTGCTGGGTCAAGATTCACTAGGTTATTGAAATCCTTGTTTATTAATTTAATAATGATCCTTTTCTTAGCCTTACAGATGAGACTGGTCTGGCTTATGGTCTGTAATAACGCAAGACCACTAAAGCCACAACTTTGTGCAAAGGAATAAATGTTACTGTCCTCTAGTCATCTGTCATGAAGCCTGTTTTGAGGATGATATTGAATAGCTTCTGTAGTGGATCAGGCAAGTAATGTTTCAGGCTGCCTAGAAGGCATCCTAGTATGTTATCTGGCCCCACAGATGTCGTGTCCTTGGCCCTAGATAATGACAAACAAGTTTTTAGGGAGATCTGTAACATGAGAATATTGGAGAGGAGATGGGGTGGAGAAGTCTGAGCTAAATTTGTCCCCAAGTAGATTGGGTACGTCCTCAGGATTTGAGTATGTGATATGATGTACTATCAGCACTGTACAGTGCTGGTCATTACTGTGGACATTTTAACATAATTAAATAAGGCTTTATAATTATCCTTCGCTTGGGTGGCTATTTTTTAACCTCTTATCTGGCTTTGGCTGAGCTTATCAGGGGGGTCCAGGGTTCCTTGCAAGAGTGTTTTTGGCATCTTGCAAATTAGATTTTCTTGAGTATGTTTAGCATATTTGTTCTTTTATTATAGAACCTGTTTATATTTGGGTTCAAGACCACTGTATTTGTTGGACGAGGGGGGGTGGGGCAGATGCGTCTATAGAGCCTTTTACACATGCATAACATATGGCACTAAAGGATTTCCTGATAAGCAGTGGGGTCATCAAGATGGAAGGGAGTTTTGAATTTGGCCAGGTCATCAGTTAGTTTTAGTAGATTAGCTTTTGCATAATCTCAGATTACCAAGATACTAGAAACTGCTTCCAGCTTCATGAATGAGACTGACTTGTAGTCTGATTTGACCAGAGAGGAAATTACAATTAGTGGATAACAAAGCTGCCCCATACTGGGAAGCATTAAAACCAGGAATTTATCAACAGTAGTAGGGTACAGACTAATTACTGCATGGAGTTTGAACTGAAGTCCAGAAATCTCCAGGCATACATGTTTGAGTATATGCAATTCTCTAATATTACTTGTACAGAATTCTTGTGCTAAGAGGTTGAGAGATATGTAGCTTCATTAGTTTTTCCTTACATTTACTTAGAACGGTACTAGTGAACCAGTGTTCAGTGACTTGTAGAAAGCTAAATCAGAATACTTCTGATATTTTGGTGACTACACTTCATGAGCAGTTGAAGGAAGTGTGTGTGTCTAGTGTTAATGAGGCAGGACATGCATAGTACACTGCAATGCTTTGATGTACTGAAATGAATTTAAAAGCATCAAGTCATGCATGCCTGGTTCACCTTTTGCTATGTGAAACATGGTATGATTTTGAGCTTCACAGGCTAAAGTGAAATGGGAGGAGGCTAGAGAGCAAAACTGGCACTACACTTATTGGAGAACATGCTTGTTCTTGATTACTATTAGGCATTTCAATCAAAGTTTAATAGCAAATAAACCAGATTTACTTTCCTGTTGGATTTCTGTAGCAGCCAAAAGCCCTGTTGTTCTTTTCCAAATAATCACTAAGCTTACTGATACTTTGATTTTGTGCGATTTAGCAGCCAGAGATTTGATGTCAAAATTAGCCTCCATTAGTTGCACTGTTAGCATTAGTGTGCTTAATGGGGTTACAGTAGTTCAGCTTTGCATGCAAAGTCTTGTTGCTGATCTGAGTTTGAGACACTTGTCTACTTCTAATGTGCTCAGCCACCTGTTGGCTGGTCCCACGTCTGACCAGACTTCTTAAAATATTGTTGGGAAGTGCTGAGTCCAGTTCTTCTCTCAATTGTTTCCTTGTTACTTGAGGAAGAAGATGTCTCTGTTACTGTGAAGGAGACCTGGGTTACTCCAATTCTCAAAAGAACAGAATTAGATAATGACTACTTGGATAATTATCAACCAATATTGATTGAATTCACCCTTTGTAAAGTTTTGACGAAGGTGGTCAGCACGCAGTTAGGTTTATATTTACAAGATAATGGAATATGTGATCCTTTGCAGTTTAGTTTTGGATCTACACACAGTACTGAGACTGTTCTCAAAGTTAATTTCCTTGTGGTGAGAAATCAAATATGTTACTCTATTTTGGTACTTTAAATCTCTCTTCAGCATCTGACATGGTGGACCAGTGAAATTTTATTATATTGTTTTAATAAATTAATGGCATCTTTGATGTAGTATACCAGTGATTTGCTTCTAATCTTACTGGTCAGACTTCTCTGGGTACCATTGGGAGTTAACTCATCTTTCCCTACCCTTTAACATGTGGGATGTTGCAGGGATGATTACCATGTATATACCTTCTCTTGGAGATATTATTCAAAGTGATGGTTGAAATAACATTCTTATGCTAATACACAACTCTATCTCTCCTTCGGTCAAGAATATGTCAATAAACTTGTCTTGGATTTGGAATGCATTCATAAATGGACGATAACTAATCACCTCAAGCTCAATAACAGCAAAATGACTACTATGAGCATTCTTACCACCATACATAATTCTTTGGCTCAATTACTGTCCTACTTGTTATTTATAGTGGTGCAAGCCAGAGTTTGTTTCTAAAGTACATAATATTGGTGGAATAACTTGACAACAGGCTTTCTTTTAAGGATGCAGATTTACCCACTGTGGTATATGCACTGGTCTTGGAATGCTTGGACTGCTCTAATGTTCTTTACTTAGGCCTTCCGGATACTGAAATTGCCAAACTGCAGCTGGTACAATTTTTTTCTGCCTGGTTATTAACTAGGGTACTAGATAACATCACATCACAACATTTCTACAAGCAACCGGACTGGCTCCATATTACATCTCATTACATAAAACATTTCAGCTTTGGTTAATTTAGCCCTTCATGATTTAGGACCATCTTACTTAAAGGAACTGCTTAACTGGTACTGACCTATGTGCACGTTGTGTTCAAGTTTGGGAATACTGGAGATTCCCAGGGCCCTTCTGGACTCTTCTGAGGCTCGGTCTTTTGAGTATCAGGGGCCCTGCATGTGGAATCTCTTGCTTGAGCAACTTAGATAGATCCGAACACTTGATGGATTCAAATGTTTGCTAAATGTATTTTTTGATTTAGTTTAGGATATTTAGCAGTTTGTGTTTTGATCTTATTATTTGATGGCTTTAATGCCTGCTCATAATTTAATTTATTTGATTATGGTTTGGATACTTAGTTGTCTATTGTTATTAATTTGAAACAGTGCTTAGGTTTAAAGACTTGAATAAACTTGACCTAGAAAATTAAGGTGAAGGACAACCGAGGAATGTAAAATGAAAATAGAATAGAGTATTTTTTTTTCTGTCTATTCATTAAGGAATATGAATTTTGATAGGCAGGGGGGCAAAAGATGGGTAGATGAGTGTATAAGGAAAAAGATTAAATATTATTAAATGATGATATCAATCAATTGGCATATATTTCAATGGATCACCGAGTATTCTTGTACTATCTTACGGACAGGTCATTTGAGAAGGAATTCTGTGGTAGAGTATTACGTTGCCTAAGCAAATCCATTTCTTTTGACCTCAAGAACTTCAGCATGCCATGCCTGTCAAGAAAGTACAGTTGTGTACACCTACCATAAATGTAGATGTTAAGAGTGTATTCACTGTTGCAGTCATTACATTTGGGTTATCTGCTTGCAGTAGCCCTCAGTTGGCCTGATTAACAAAGTCTTGGTCCTGCATCGGTTGCTGTCCCTTATTAATTGACGTCAGGTCGTCAACGGTATAAAACATGCAGCCGACGCCATTACATCACTTTTTCTTGCCCCAGATGTCAGGTGCCCCCCCTAATGGGAAGCAATTAAATCTTTAAATACAAGGATATACCTCCAACAAAAAAGCAAATACACCAAAAAGCTTTTAGAGCATAGTAAGTGAGAGTAGAGGTATAGCCAAAAGAAGAAAGGGGGCTGGAGGGAGGGTAACCAGGACTGCAACAGTGAATACACTCGAACATCTCGAACCTCTACATTTATAAGTGTACACAACTGTCCTATGTTCTTCGTGTTTCACTGTTGCAGTCATTACATTTGGGTAGATTCCCAAAGCTAAGGTTGGGAGGAGGAATTTAAAAAGAATTAGGACCAGCTATAAGGCCCTGTAAGACTGCAGTGGCAAAACCAGCTTTGGATTTAGAGAAAATTGGCAAATGATAATGTTTGGTGAAAGTATGCACAGAACTCCAGGTAGCAGCTTCTAGGATGTCACTAGTAGGGACGCCCCCGAGAAAGGCTGTAGAGGTACATGGCAGCCCTGGTTGAATGGGGTCTGATGCCCTGTGGGATAGGTTTTCCATGGTGCTTATAGCAGAAATGAATGCAGTGGCCTATCCATTTTGAAATGGTTTGTTTTGAAATAGCCTTCCCCTCTGTCCCTGCAGCAAATGCCACCAACAGTTGTTCAGATTTCCTTTGACGTTTAGTCCTGTCCAAGTAGAATCTAAGCTGTCTGTGCATATCTAAAAAGAGTGCAGTATCCGTTCCCCTTTGTTCTGTGGTTTAGGAAAGAAGGTAGGCAAATGGATGGACTGATTAAGAGCCACACTGGATACCACCTTGGGCATGAAGGAGGGATTGGTTCTGAGGGACACCCTGTCCACATGAAAGATGATGAAAGGTTCCACTGCCATAAGGGCCAGTAATTCAGATACCCTTCTTGCAGAAGTGATTGCTAAAAGGAAAGCTGTTTTCCATAAAAGGAATTTTAAATCTGCAGTAGCAGCTGGCTTGAAAGGAGGAAGAGTTGAGTTTCTCCAAGACAAAGTAAAGATCCCAGGCTGGAGTTTGGGCTCGCCTGGGTGGCCTTAAATTTCTGGCCCCTCTGAGGAACTGCTTGAGCTGTGGGTGAGAGTAGAGGGGAGGCTCTGTGCTATAAAGAGCAGAGGTAAATTGGGCACTGCCGCATTCATTCCTTGAGACTGGTTTCAGGCACAGAATCTTTTCCATTTTGCAGCATAAGATTTTTTAGTACTAGGCCTCCTTGTCTCTAAAATGATATCCATCACTGATTTACTGAGGGATGGTGAAGAAGAGATTAGGTAATTCGCCAGGCTGCTAGGTTCAGGGTTTGCAGCCGAGGGTGCAGGATCTGGTTTTCCTGCTGAGACAACAGGGAATGAATCTGAGGCAGGTGCCATGGAGCCAAGCATGACACACTGCGCAACAGTGGGTATCAGTGTTGGCGAGGCCAGTCTGGTGCAATTAAAATCATCCTTGGCTTGTCCTGTTTGATCTTCAGTAGTATCTTGGAGAGCAGAGGCAGAGGAGGAAAGGCATAAACTGACAGGTTCTTCCAGCTGAGGGATAGGGCATCCACTTTCCAAGCTAGCTTGTGGGGAAATCCTTGTGCAAAATTTGTCCAGTTGATGGTTCTGGGGGGAGGCAAACAGGTCTATATCTGGGCTTCCCCAGTTGCTTGTCAACATGTTCAAAATCATTGGTTCCAGTTTTCACTCGTGTGGGTTCATGAGGTTTCTGCTTAGTCCGTCTACCAGTGTATTTAGTTTTCCTGACAGGAATTGAGCTTGTGGATTTACTTGGTAGCTCAAGGCTGTGTTCTGCAATGCCATTGCGAGTCTGCAGAGGGGATAAGAATGTGTACCCCCCTACTTATTTATGTACCACATGACAGTGGTGTTGTCCGTCTTTACCATTAGTTGTCCTGGAAGAATGCGGTCCTTGAAGGCTGCCAGAGCATTCTGTACAGCTAACATTTCCTTTTGATTGATGTGCAAGTGCATTTGACTTGGGCTCCATTTGCCCTGAATGCACTTCCCTGCCAGGTGAGGCCCCCATGCATAGTCTGATGCGTCTGTTAAGATTTGGGCGGCAGGGGGTAATGTGAATGGTAGTCCCCTGTTTTGGTGGCAGGCCTCTGCCCACCAAAGGAACTCTAGGCGTAGACAAGGTATGATAGGAATCCTTGCTTCTAGATCCTGTGAATGTTGACACCATAGGCTTTTGAGATACCATTGTAGTTTCCTCATATGCATCCTTGCATATGGAATTAGAAGAATGCAGGAGGCCATGAACCCCAAGGCTTGCAGTATTTGCCTTGCAGATAGCTGTTTTTTGTGGCCACTTGTTTGAAGTAAGTTGTCAAATGAATCCATTTCTCTGGCGTGAGGAAGGCCATCTGGGAAGTTGTGTTCAAGCTTGCTCCCAGGAATATAATTTGTTGGCAGGGTACCAGGTGGGATTTCTTTTTGGTTATGGTGAACCCCAGACAAGTCAGTACCCTTTGAACAAAGGCCAGATGATTCAAAAGAATATCCTTGCTTTCTGCCTGAATTAGACAATTGTCCAGGTATGGGTATATTTGAATATTTCTTCGCCTGCAAAATGCAATGACGGGAGCTAGGCACTTTGTGAATACCCTGGGCGCAGTAGATAAGCCAAAGGGCAGTGCAGAGAACTTCTGCAAGACTCCCTGATAGGCATGTACAGGTATGTTTCTTTTAAGTCTAGTGTTGCCAACCATGCATCCTTGCCTAGCATGGGAAGCAGCTGGTGAAAAAAAATCAGCATTTTGAATTTTGGAATCACCAGAAAGGTGTTTAGAATAGAAAGGTCCAGGATAGGATGGCATGTATTGCCTTTTCCGGGTACCAGGAAAAGTCTCAAATAGAACCCTTGTCCCTTTTCCGCTTCTGGTACCAACTGAATAGCCCCCATGTTTAAGAGAGAGTACGTACCTGATTTTGGGCCTCTGCCCACTGATTTGGGGGTAGATCTGGCCACCCGCTTGGTGGTGTTAACATTTGGAAATGAAATCTGTATCCTTGGGACACTATTTAAAACCCATTTGTTCTGGGTAATGAGTTCTCAGTTTTTGGCCTGCAGACCAATCTTTCCGCCTAAAGGAGTATTCAGTTGGGAAATGCTTGGAAGTTTTAAAAGCAATCATTGAGACAGTGTTCCATAGGGGGGAGTCTTACTACTCCTACGTTTGGGTGCGGAAACCCCCACTGCCTAGTCTTGTGTGCCCCTTGGGACTGAAACCTAGGGTTTCTGCTGTGTCTGGGTTTGGCTTGAGAAGACCTGGAAGGGGCTGGAAAGGACCAGTTTTTAGAGGGCCAGTGCCTACTAAATCTAGGAGGCTGAACTTGTAAGAAATATTTAACAGTTTGCATAGATTTAGCTTTATCTTCCATCTTTTTAAGAACTTCCTCAGCCTTGTTGCCAAACAGGCGGTCCTGATTTAAGGGAGCATCCAACAATTTAGCTTTAACATGATCAGGCAAACCTTGCTCCTTAAGCCAAGCATGCCTTCTGAGCACAGACCCAATAACAGCAGCCCTGCAAGAGGCCTCTAATGAATCAAATCCACATTGCAAAGTATGTTTTTCAACCTGTTCAGCACAATGCATTAAATCCTGTAATTCTTTATTTTCAGCACAGTCAGGAATTAACATAATTTTCTGTTTAAGCAATCCAATAACATGTTGTTGATACTTTAACATATAAAACTGGCAGTTTAAAGCCCTAATGGCCAAGGTTGCAGAAGTGTAAACTTTCTTACCCCATCTATCCAGCGCCCTGGAGTCTCTATCAGAGGGGGTAGAGATTTTTAGCAGTAGAAGCCTTAATGCCCTTGGGTCCCTGTGAAATAGTCTCTGGATCCGCAATAGGATTTTTAAAAAGGAACGTGTGAGAATCAGGAATCCTGTAATATCTGTCAGGTTTTCTGGGAGCAGGAGGCAAATAATCAGGGGCCAAACTAGATTCTGAAAAGGCATCATCAACAATGTCTAGTACAGGAGGTATAGCTAAAGGCCTATGCTGACGCAGGAGTAAGAAATCCCCAAGCCTCTTTTTTGAATCAGAAAAATCCTGGCTTTCCCAGTGGAAATGCTCCCTTAGAGTATGTAAGGTCTCACCAAAAGAAAAATCCTCTGGAGAGGAAGCAGAGGGAATACAGTCCTCTGCATCAGAATCCTCATAAGTAGATAAGGACAAATCCAGATCATCAGAAGATTCAGAAAAATCAGAATCCTGTTCAGAAGATTCATACACAACTTCAGTCCTAGGTCTCTTAGAAGGGGAGGTTGGCTTCTCCTGATTAGAGTTATAAGATCTTCAGCCATTCTTATTTGTTTTTTAGGCACAGAGGCCTGAACATGCGGCCTGGGCATCGTTTTCTTAGGCATGGTTCGAGATTTTGGCCTAAATGAAGAAGGAGGCGTCGGTTTAATATGCAAGTCCGTAGGCCTGAATACACCCTCAGAAGCCGGTGCCTGCACAGCGGCTCCGGACCCATCCAAGGTAGAGACATCCGTAGGTTCCACAGCTGAAGCATCTCGTGGCATACCGGACTCCGAATGGGTCTCAGTAGAGGCCTGCGAGTCAGAAGTAGCGGGTATCAGGGGCTGTGAAAGCGCCTCACTGAGTACCGGCGAATCGGCGACTGGCTTAGGAGAAGCGTTTTCGGCAGCTTTGGATCTCGGCGGCCTCTGTCTTTATCTTTGCATTTTTTCAAAATCCCGATAGTCGGATGGCTAACCAACGACATTTCTGGATAATTAAACCGAGAACCGAAATATTTTGAAGCAAAAATATACCAACGACGGATAGTGCGCTGATTAAATAAAGCACAAAACCGACAGCAAGGTACGTCGTGGTCAGGGCCTAGGCAAGGAATACAGTACAAATGAAAATCTTTGTGAGGCATTTGCTTTCCACAAGTAATGCAATTATTAACTTTTACTGACATCGGTAAGGAGCAAGAAAAAGTTTCCCCAATGGGGTACTTAGCTTTAGTGAAGACTTAAGTTCTGAAACTCAAACGAAAATTTCAGGAGTCGGACGACCAGCACTTGTTAACTGCTTTAGGCACCGCACGGCAAGAAAGACTGATGTAATCGCATCACCTGCATTATACCCCTGACGACTCAACATCATGGAAGATGGGAAAGCAACCGACGCAGGACCCAAGACTTTGTTAATCAGGCCGATTGAGGGCTAGTGCAAGCAAATTCTCATTAATTACTTCAGTAAAGCTGTCTATCGGTCTTATCCTCAGCTGCCCCCTTCTTCTTTTGCCTTTGTTGTGAGAATACTTTCCTGTAAAACTGTTGTTTGCTTGTTAACTTGGTTCTAAGCAATAAAATCTGTTTTTGTAAAATAAATAAATGAAAATAAACCTCTTTTCTTATCCTACTCTAAACTTTGCCTTTGCTTAAATTCTTTTGTCTACAATTATGATGTTAAATAAACATTAATTTGTTTGTTCTTGTAAACATCTATAAGTATTTGACTTGGTTCTTATATTTAAATTGTTTTCAGTTAATTTGTTTCTCTTATATGCTGTACTAGTTATCACTTTTAAATATATTTTAATATTGCATTTCTGTCTGGAGCTTTTCTCCTCGGGCCTCTATTGATAACAGTCTAGCTTGGCCCAATGGACTTTCCCGGTTAACAAACTGAAATAAATAAATAAGATCAACAGTAAACAAGCACAATAAAGCAACATATTGAAAAATATAATAGCAATACAACCAGAGCAAGTAAAAGGGTTACAATCAAGAAGTATAAGGGAGTGCCAGTAATTTACCGTCAATCACTTTGACTCCATTAAACAACTATTAAAAGATGGTACTTACCAGACATATGAGGGGGGAGATTTTTACCAGGTCTTAGATCATCAATCTAAGAAACAAATAGAATAATCAAGCCTCTGTAATGTGCATGTTAAAAATTCCAAATAATGCACAATGTATTTACTTTAATTATTCATCGCTATACGCTGTCCACTGAAACCTTACAGATTAAAGACATTACAGTAACCAAGATTTAGTCCTGCTGACAGCTAACATACAACCTATGTGTTAAACAATCAAAGCCACCAGAAGACCTATTCACAAGGCGTTGTAATAAATTAGTCCACAATTTGTGTCAAGCAACATGCAGCCAAAGATTTTTCATTTATCTACATACTTACATACACTGATTTATGTTATGTATGCATATAAATACACACACACACATGCATTATCCCTTAGATGCACCAAACAGGAAGAGAGAGAATGGAGGAGAAAATAAAAGTAGTAGGGTAAGAGGAAGAGGAGAACATTTATGCAGGATTTGAACTGACCACGAGCAGACTAGGAAATTCCATGTTCATGTGTAGAGATGGGAGAGGAGCTGATTGAGGTCTTAATCCATAAGGGGTTCAAGTCAACTGGTGCAGGACTGCATCAGAAAGTAAAGAATTTGAGCTGTGGTCTTCACCAGTGTAGAGAATGACTTGGATGTCCAGGTTATGTTACTATTAGCTAACAGTGATCATGTGAGTATGGGTAAAAGAGACAAAGACAACAACATGGGACTTTTCTTTTAGAACAGTGGATTATGATGTACTGAGGGAAGTGATCGATGCAGAACAGGAGATGGGAAGCAAGCTGAGGAGGCAAACACACTTAAGGACTGACTCAGGGATGGAATATTTACAGCAAGGGAAAATGGTGTGAAGAGCATGTACAAAGAGAAGTCAGCCAGTGCTGCTACACAGGAAGGTGACACAAGCAGTTAGGGCAAAATATAGGGCCAACAACTGCAGCAAAGGCTAAAGATGAAATGGATTTAGCAGAAGAGATGAGAAAGCCAGCAAGAACCTTGGGTACATAACAGAAAGAAGGAATTTATGGCAGAAATGGCAAGGCTGAGCAAAATGGGAGAGAGAGAGAGAGATAACAGACAACTGGATAAAAACAAAGGCATTGAATAAACACTTTGCTTCAGTCTTCACAAAGGAAAAGTAAAGACAGGGTATTATACTGGGAGGGAGGCAGGGCAAAGTGGGGGGAACAGTGGACAGACACCAGGGTACAGAGGCAAGACGACAGTTTTCTTTGTAGAGGATAAACCACAAGAACTATATGGGCTACCTCCTAGAGTCCTCAGAAATCTGGTTAGTGTGCTGGCAGATCCCCAAGAGAGACGTTCAACAGTTCACTAGCTATTCAGAAGTATCACAGGCCTGAAAGATAGCAAGTGTGGTAACCCTGTACTGTGAGGTGGCAGAAAAAAAATCTGAGGAACTATAGTTAAACTGACAGGCTTAGAGTGACCGGGGAAAGTCACAGAAATAATTCCGAGAGGAAAACCTTTTAGCATCTAAAGCGGACAATAAGTTGCAGGCAAGTTTATAGCCAAAATGTGCCATCTGTCAAACCTGATTCAGCTTTATGACTAGGTTACAGATGAGCTTGACATGGGAGTACCCTGACTTCAGCAAGGTCTCACTCATCCCAATGGGGCGCCTGACAGGAAAACTGGACATGATGAGCAGAGTTGTAGCTTGCCATTCTGGTACCCTGTGCCATCCATCCTTCAATCATACTAGAGGACAAAAAAAAAAAAAAAAATCTTCTCCTACCTTATGACTATCAAAAAGCTCTTTCTACTTTCAAAACTGTAGTAAACTGCTTGCTGCAACATTTACAGCAAGCAGTCTATTGCCACTTATACCACACACTCACACACAAAGTTAAGAATGACTTCAGTCCTGACTGCAAAAGCATTATCAGCATTAATTTCCGGATGCTGCTACTACACTACCGACCCATCAGCTGTCCCTTTTGCCCCACCTTAGCTATGCCTCTGATGATGAGGGCTGGACCAACTCTGAGAAACTGGATAACCACATGGTTGAGAAGGACAAAGGATTGTAGGGAGAGGGATAATATCAGGAATTAAGAAAGTGATTAGCAGAATACCACACAGGTTTGCTATGGACCAACGACCCAGGCATTGTACTCTCCAAAGACATTTTACTTGATAAACACACACAAAAATATTTGTAAAAGGGAATTTGGGACTATGATATTAATTCTACACACTTCATCATCAAGGGAAGCACATGGTTTAATAGCAGTGTTTCTCTAATTAGACTATATACCGAGGAAGGTGCACCTTTATGTATGTACTCTGTCTCAAGTGTAAGAAAAGTGGAATATGCTCAACATACTTTTACTAGTAAGATCTTTATGATGAATAAAATGATTTATGCAAAACATTAATGGTCACTGAATATTTTCTGTATGTTATAAACTTATGAGTGGAGTTATAAAGTCTTTACTGACATAAAACCAAGGGTGCACTGTTGAATCCATTAACAACCAGTTTCACTGTGCATAACAACCTATTTTTGCATAATGAACATGTACTGAAGAAAGGGTTTAATGTCATGTACTACCAAAGATGTTAATGCTTACAAGCTGGGTAACCTAATTACTTCAATAAAAGACGCAGAAGCCCTCTAAGATGGGTCTACAAAAAATATACACCTGATGTAGTTGTAGTAGTAATCACCTTTAATATCAGGAAATGTACGGTCACTTGAGCTGGCAAAAAAGAACATACATTTTGCTTACAGCACTAATGGTCAAATCATTATAATGACATTTACAGATCTAGGGACAGTGGTAGACAAAGGATTATAAAAAAGTCTATACTTTTCAAATGTCCAGATTTCTGCAAAATATCCAGATTTTTCCCTCATACATTTGGTCTGTTCCTCATAAAATTCGTGGTTTGTTGGAAAATCACCGAGGATTAAATTCACTAAATACCAAAAGACATTTCAGTTTCAAACTTCATATCTTTCAGGAAATGCATGCCAATAAAAAAACTTAATATGTAAAAATTTGTCCCTATTTGTGGGCCTTTGTTTCCCCATTATTTTTGCATTTGTTCAGATTTATTGTGCTAAGAGGCTGAGAAGGATGAAAGGGTCTCCTTTCGTAAATGTGTGTAAGACAGATAATCAAGAAGTTCACCTTGAGAGCAGTGCAAATCAAGGCACAAGAGGTGAATCTTGACATCTACATCAAAAACACTGAAGTGAGTTCAAGAGATTTTATAATTCCTTGCAGTACATGGAGTTCTAGCTGTCCTGATGTACTACTAGTTACAGGAAAAAAACTGTAGCAGTGTGGAGTGTTTTACAGCCTCGAAAGGTTTAACAAACCTAGCAGTGCCACACAGACAGCAGACAGTTTTAAAATCCTTTAGGCACTTCAGTGAGATACTTCTGTTACTTATGTGGTAACACAGTATTCCTGCCTTAAAAATTGTCAAATTGCTGCCAATTTTACTCTGTGAAGGCGGCTACGTGTGCTGCAGCACAAGACCCAAGCATAACAGCTTTACAAGGTAGCTTAAAAGTTATACACCTTTGAAAATTGTTACAATCAGGTCTTGTACCAGAAGTGCATATCTGGACTACAACTTAAACTTTAAGCATCGTATACAGCATATTTTCCTCATTAGCTGCTTTTAGTGCTTATGATGCATGAATTGGCTTAGTTCTTAGGATACTTCCTGCTACTTTACAGACATAATATTATGCAAGATCATTGTTATTCTCCTTAAAGGCCTGCATCCTCCTTGTTTCTTGGCTCCCCGTTTCCTAATCATTCCTCTCCAAATTGAATTATACTTTTCTGCTTGTACTATGTATAGGAGCCTTAACTGTGGAACTCTGAAATACCCCTTCAAATCGGGTAATCCCAATTCGCTTTGTTCTACAGGAAGAATCAGGTTATCCCACTAAATTCTTGCTATCTTCCCTTCCCAGATAAAATCCTTCAGCTCTTTATTAACTGCTAGCCACAATTTCTCTTCTGGTTGATACAAAAATGTCTGACCTGTGTGTATAACACTAATGAGAATAAAAACATTTTAAATGCTTGTATCTTACTATCCATATTCATATAACAAAGCTATTTTCTCAATTTTTGTATTATCCTTTGTTTAGTCTCTTCCTACATATGCTTAGCTGCCACACAAGAATAATTTTTAATCCATACTCCTAAATACTTCATTTTATCATGTCCCCATAAACATGGATATTGCTCAACCAATTCATATGTGGGTACATAATTTACTGGTATTGCCTTTGTTTTAGCTTCATTAATTTTGTATCCCCAAACTGTTTCAAAATGTTCCACAACACTGTCATGTCTCTTTCTGTGTTTGTCTGGTATAAAATATCATCTGCAAATAGAGACTGCTTTTCCTGACTACCATACCAATCACATCCTTGAATTTCTGAGTCCCTTGTTGTCTTTGCCAATGGTTTTAAATGTAATGCAAATAACAAAGGGGAAAGAGGAACCCCCACCTGGTTCCCTCTGCTCAAGCAGAAATTATCACAGAGGACCCCCACCCACTTTAATTTTTGCCTCCGATCCTGCATATATCCTCCTAATCAAGCTTATGATTTTTTTTTTCAGGAAAGGCAAATGCTTCCATTACCCTGCTCATAAGGTCCCAGCATACTCTGTCAAATGCCTTCTCTGCATCATCCCCCACAAACAACAATGGTACTTTCTTACATTCTGCTTCCCTGTGGATCATCAACGTTCTATAAATGTCGTCAAATATTTGCTTCCCCTCCACAAAACCACACTGATCCATATCTATCAATTTTGGCATTACTTTTGCTATTCTTTTAGCCACTATAGACATGAACACTTTATAATCATGGTTTCAGATTGAAAAGGGCCTGTATGAAGCTGATCTGATGGATCTGTACCATCTTTAGGTATTCCAGCTACCACTGCTTTCTTCCTGGATGTTGGCACTTCTCCTCTTAAAATACTGTTAAACAAAACCTTCCAGATCTTTATCATTTTCCCCCCCTGGCTTCCAAACTTCCACAGGAATATGATCTATTTCTGGGACTTTCCTGTAGATTGGTTATACATCACAATTTTTCATCTCATCTCCTCCTATCCTAACCGTTAGTAACTGAGTCTCATCTACCCCTAACCTTGGCATATTTAATTCTTCCATAAACATTTCCATTTGTATCTTTTCTTAGTTTCCATATGTCTCTGCTTTATACAGATTTTTATAGAATTTCCAAAATATTTATAATACCTGTAGGATCTCGTTACCTTCCTTGTTAATTGCTCCCTAAGCTTGGCTACACAGCCCTTTCTTTCTGTTGCCTGAGTCATTGTGCTAAAAGTTTTTGTGCTCTAGGGTTATCATCAAAAAACAGTTGCTCAACAGCAATCTTTCTAAAGTCATGTATATTATTGAGATAATCCCTTATTTTTAGCTTAGCATTCTGTAGTTGATCCTCCTCTTGTTCTACGAGATTCCCCCTATTCTGCAAAACTTTAACATTCGTCAGTCCCTCTAAATAATTCTGGTAACTTCTTAACCATAGCTCCCTTTCCTTTATTTCCATCCTAGTTTTAAACTGCACCTTACTTTTATCCCACTCCCGATGTATATTTTCAGAAGTAATTTCTATCTCCTTGAATAGCTCCTGAATAATCTCCACTACCCATTCCTTAAATTTCTCTCTTTTCAACAGATAGGTGGGAAAGCACCAATGTCTCATTTTTATTTAATTACTCTGTTTTTATTTTAGTTATTATTGGTGTATGATCTGAAATAGTTACTGGGTACATAAGACCTTCAATTAAATTCACATGTTTTAGTGAAATGTAAACCCTGTCTAGCCTAGCCCAGTTTTTATATCTTGGGGAATAATATGTAAATTCACATATTAAATGACAGATATTTTCATAAATTTCTTCAGAAATCTACCCTCCTTTCTTACACTTTCCCTTCTGGGCCCCCCAGACACACCTTCACTGCTACAAATCCAGTTCCACTCTCCACCTATAAGTAAAACCCCTTGCTGAAAATTGATTATTTATCCCAGAAATGTTTTAACCTCCATGCTTTAGCTAGCATTTTAGGTGGAATATAAATGCATGCCAGTGCAATCCTCCTCCCTTGCCAGTAGCACATTAGCACTACAAATCTGCCATTATTATCTTTTTGATATCCTCTTCTATCACTACTGGAGCTCCTCTTGCAATTAATTTAAGTATTCCTCTTTTCCCTTATGCCAGATATTCCACTGAATAACCATCCTGAAAAACTTTATCAAATTCACATGTTCAGTTCTTTCCAACTGTCTACTGTAACACAGCTATTTGCACTCTGTATTTTAATATAGTTCACTACTTTCTTTTTGCATTTATCCATGAGACGACTGACATTTAAGGACATTACAGAAAGCATCATTGTATTAATTATTCCCACCTTTTTCATTGTATTAAAAAGTTATTACTCCCACCTTTTATGTACAACACCTTTTTTGTTAAATATCTAGTTTCAGCTTGTGTTACATGCATACATTGTTTGACAGGTTGAACTTGTATTGAAAGCCCTCAGTCAAAACAACAAACTTCCAATAGCCCACTAAAATCTATTAATTTAATACAACACACAAAACTATGTACATCATCAAATATTGTAGTTCTACCTTCCTAATAGGAATGCCCCAAAATGACAGCCACAATCACCGACTTGAGTTAACCTAAAAGAAAGATTGTCCATACTAGGAGACATGGTGCAGTCTGTGCTTCTAAGTACTAATTGGTTTTGTCTTATCTTTATAGCCCTCCCAGCTAGGAGAACCCCTGAATGATTTCACAGAACATTATCTCCTAGCCAGTTTCTCTTTTCTTTTTTTTCCCAACCAATACTCTCTACCACACTGTAATCTTTTCTTTATCACATTGTCTACATGGGGACATGAAAATCAGGCAGCCAGCTTCTCATTATCAGAATGTCTCCATACAGGCATTAGAACCAGATAATCAATTTCTCTATCAGATGGTTTCCGTGGAGACATGAGGGCCAGATACAGAATTGCTACCAAGCATACATTCATTTGCTAGAAAAAAGCCTCATAATATTCAATATTCTTTTTCGTTTACTTGCTTCCTCTTAAAACTTACTAAATCAATCTAAGGTCCTTAATCCACTCATTCCCTCATACAAGAATGAGAAAAAGCACTTTGTCATGCTCTTTTAACCATTTTTTTTACACTGCAGTGCCTACTTTTCTTAAAACTGAAGAAAAGAACGAACGGAGAAAGAAAGGGGAAAAAAAGAACAGTAGCACCCATTTACAATTCCCATTACACTTAAAAATAACGGAGAAAACTTTAATTTGTAGCATGCAAAGAAAACCATACATATCAAAAATAGTAGGTTCATAGGTTGGTACTAGGCTATCAGCTCTAGGGCCAACACAAGCCTAGCCACAATTCTCTGGCTATTTCTTCTCACACTATTTACTTTCCTGGACCCCTGTCTAGCAGGGCGACTGATGTGATCCTCAGGGTGAATTTCCTTTCTCCCATCCAATTGTCAAAGTTCCTTTAGAAGAGGGCCAAAGAGGCACTCTGCTTGACATCTATGGGCAGTGTATTCCAGAGTCTGGGGAGTCTCTGGGTCAGGAACCTATCCCTCCACCATGTTTTGTTTATTGTGATGACAAGGTTTAGATCCCTGGAGCATGTGGCTCTGAGGGATTGGAATTTCTTTAAGTGTAGCATGTGCAACAGTTCTGGGTTTGACATGGCCTTGTATGTTGAGAAGAGATCGCCTCTGAGTAGACGATATAAGACAGAGTATAGCTGGAGTTTTTTTAAGGTGGTTAACGTAGGGCATCTGCTTTAGGCCTGTGATTCTTTTAAACTATTACTAGTACTACTTCTTCTTTTGGCTTTTCCCGGTTAGGAGTCACTACAGCGGATCACCTGTCTGCTCATGATTGGTAGTGGAGTTTTGCAGTGTTGAGTTGCCAGCCCAGCGTCCAACCTTCCACAGAAGGCACACATACACATGCACTCACGCCTAGGGCAAATTTAGAGTATCCAATCCACCTACAGCATGTCTTTGGGATGTGGGAGAAAAACGGAGCACCCGGAGGAAACCCACTCGACCACAGGGAGGACATGCAGACTCCACACAGAAAGCACCCCAGCCGAGGATCAAACCGGAGAACCTCTTGCTGTGAGGTGGCAACGTTAACCACTGCACCACCGCAGCTGCCCAAACTATTACTAGTACTATTAAAAACTATTTTTTCTTTACTTACAGTTAACTTTCTCCCCTCTCTTCCCTTCCCCAAAGCATTTTTCCGAACATTAATGACATGAAGTAGGGCATATACTTTAGAGTCTCCCACAAGTCCAATATTTCCAGATTTTCTTGTTTTGTCACATTTCATAAATATAACTGTAATTCCATGTTAAGTTACTGGTTTTACTACTGTTCATCTCCATCTCCCAAATCCTGTCTCTGCTTCATTTCTAATGTACTCTCGATTCCTCTAGTCAACTCTCATGCTCCATTCCTTCTCTCCAACATTTTCCTTTGAAACCGTGGAAAAGGTTCAACAGATCCAGTCTCTCTGTGGTCTCCGGCTGTTTCACTGCTCACATTTTGTTGGACAAACCTTTGTTCTTAGCATGTACTTCGTCAAGAAATAATTTTGTCCCTCCAGGGAAGAATACCTTGAAGACAACTGGGTATGGCAGTTTAAATCTCACACCTACGTCTCGACATTCCCTGAATAGAGGAATGAATATACTCCTCTTCTGCCTGTTGTACAATGAGTAACCATTCTCCACAAACAGTTTGCAGTCTCCCACTAAGTATTTTGTCCTTCTCCCACACTAAAACTAAGAAAACTCTGGAACAAATCAGCCCATCCAAAGGCAAGGTAAAGCAGCTCCATGGCAACCGCTTGTTACAAATCCAAATTGTTATTAAATGCAAACATTAAAAAAATCTTAACACAAGCACTTTCGTCTGCCTCTGCAGACTTCATCAGATACAAATGGATAAAATAAAACAAATTAATTTAAATAAATAACACCCATCAATATACTGGAACACACCCACTGCTTCTAACAGCATTTCAAGTGGCGCAACACATGCAATGTATAACACCAAATAAATAAAATGTATAACAATACTAAAATTCTTATATTAAAAACACCTTTTTTAGCATGTTACTTCAATAAAACTTTCCTACTCAAATATTTTATACCCTTATAAAAATCAAA
Source organism: Protopterus annectens (assembly GCF_019279795.1). Taxonomy (NCBI): domain Eukaryota; kingdom Metazoa; phylum Chordata; order Ceratodontiformes; family Protopteridae; genus Protopterus; species Protopterus annectens. The sequence continues at coordinate 1,872,786,423 of NC_056725.1, read as the reverse complement.
GCAAAAAATACAAAATGTAAATGGGTATTGACAATCAATATATACTTAAATAATTTTAAAAGTTGCAAAAAAATAAACAAACCCAATGGAAAGAATAATAGCATAATGATTGAGGTTCCCACCTCAAAACAGAAGGTGCAGGGTTCGACCTCCACAAAGGCAAACAGGGGCACCAAAACCCTGCACCAAACCATTAATTCATAAATCTATACATGTACATCATAAATATCATTTGTTTATGCACATTTTATAAAGCCTTGTCTCAAATACAAAAATCATACCATGAAGTAAATTTCAATAATATATATAATATTCACCACCAGGATACACCCAATAGATATATTTTCATTTAACCCCGGCCAGGATACTGCTTCTAGGCGTAATTGCCAAATCAATTCTTTCTTTTCTAATAGTAGTGACCACGGTCCCCCTCTTTCATTCCTTATCAGTCTATCGATGCCCATAAACTTAAATGTGTGCGCTAGATCTTCCATAATGTGTATAGCCAGTGCATTGTTTGAATTCACTTTCCTGATACTATATAGGTGTTCGTAAATACTCTCTCTCAATTTCCTATCCATTTTGCCTTCATAGTATCCTGGGCAGAGGGTGCATTGTGCCAAGTTGATTACTTGCTTTGTACCGCAACTAATATTTTCATTAACCTTATACCGTTTGCCCTTAACTTGAAATATTGTTCCTTCATGCAAATATTTACAATAATGGCATCTCTCACATTTAATGGTCCCTTTTTGTTACAATTCCATCCCCCTATTATGATTCACTGCTTCCAAAATCATTTTAATATTTTTATCCCTCCTATACACCATATTAGGGGCTGGGTCCACTTTTACCCTAAGTATGGTATTGTTCCTAAGTAACTGCCAGATTTTATTTAGGATTCTTAAGTGAACAGGCCTCCTCAAAATATGTCATATTTAAATAATGCATTTTTATTTCTTCAACTGATTCTGTAAGGGGGAACAGCCTTATTTCTTGAATATTAATATTATTCTCATTCATATTCATACAAAATAATGGTTTAAAAAACCCCAATATGTTTCTGGCTCACTTCACTTATCAAGTTCTCCACTAGCTTCTCCGGGTACCCTCTTTTTAAAAATAGGGACCTCATAAAAATCACATTCTTTTTCAAAGTCCTCTTCCTTTGTCACCATTCTCACTGCATGTACCAATTGCCCTTTCACTACTCCTCTTTTACGGTGGTATTGCTGTACGCTATCAAAGTGTAAAAAAACTGTTAGAAAATGTATCCTTCCGATGTATTTTTGCAACGCATTGCTTGTTCTCATAGCCCTTTTCTATTAAAGGAGTACCGCACCCACAGACTCAAAAAACATGTTTAAAACATCATGGCATGATGTTTCCTACACTTAAGCAGCACTCTGGGATTATTTACAGGATTTTAAATATTTTTATATGCAACTCCAGACTCTGACCACCGGGAGGCTGGCATATCGACGTGGTCTGGATAAATCAGGTTGCCATCCAGTATCCCAGAAATCATTGTTTGGCTCAAAAATGTTACCATGCAGGCCTCCGTTTGCCTAAAGTTCCTGTCATTTCATGGATGTTGCATGCGTACAAAGTACTGAGTAAAATAGAACAGTGAACAGTAACATTCCCTGCTGCTGGATGACTACTTAAAACAGAAACAGTGCAAATGCCACAGAACACACTCAAAGTGCTGTTTACTGCTGTCTTTTTTTTCTAATTTAGTTTAAATAGCACTAATTTGTGACACAATGAATTCCAGTCCATTTACTTCTCCCTCCCCCATAACACTTAGCTTCCCTAGCTGTCAAAGTCCTGAAGGTAATTTGACCTGGTAATTCCATTGATTGGCAGATCTCAGCAGGGTGCTTGACTCATGTAATTTAATCTTTGCTCTAGCATTTCCTTTGTTAGAGGGGACATTTTTTTGCTGCACTACAGCCATGGCTTTACTTGACTGCAATCACATCCAGTAAGGTCTTGCACCAAGGAGCTAAAGAATAAAACATTTATACTATTAACCAGTTTAGATCTTTATTAATTTAAGTATTAAGGTATCACTTCATGCTTCCACCTTGTTAAAAATTGAGATTTACATGTGCAAAGTGTGTTGGTATGCAGTGTTTGACTTCATATGTTTTTACTCCACTGGTTGGTTTGCAAAAAAAAGCCTTTTGCAGTGTCCCTGGATTTGTTTTTGTACATACAAACCACATTGCTATATTTTCCCCTTCCTTTTTCTTGTGTCCAGAAGTCACTTATAACAAAGTAAATTATTTATTGATTTTTTTTTTAAATAAAGGACATCAAGGTTAACTTACCTTGAATCAGATAATGGATGCCACTACAAAGAATCACTGTTGAAATATTTGTGCATGAACAAAATCCCTTACTAAATCTATTTGCCAGCCTCCAGTTCAATTGGTGCTATGGCTTTAATATACTGGTGTGTTTGCTCATGCCTTCTAAATATCTCCACCATTACATACCAATTTTGCAGTGTAGTAACCACCCGACATGCCCATACACCTTTAGCCAACAATATGCAGCTAGTACTGTTCATATGAGTATGTGAATTCATTTTCAGACTTAAGGTGTGGAAGCTGCACTGAATAATTCTAGGTGCTTGTTCAGGTTTCACATGGTGCTTGCTTAGAGCTACTCTCATGTTAAGCCACTATGAATATGTTGCACTGCCACCTCTGATACCAGGGTAATGTTTTAATCTTTCTATTCCCGCACGGCACACTAGCAGTATCTGGTGCAAATACAACAGAAGAGTATGCAAGCGATACACCACCTAAGCATCATTTGCCGTGCATAATGTATAAAGTATGCATACCAAATGTCTGTGTTTCCAAACATCTGTGTTACTACACTACTACTGAATAAAATGAACAGCACTCAGGCTAGGGGAAGGAAAAGGGAGCCATGACATCACAGAATGGGTGGGTCTTATTATTTTAGTTAGATTCAGATGATGGCTGTGGTGATGTCACTTTGAGGAGGGAACTGATTAAAAAAAAAAAAAAGTACCTGCACTGCCTGGCCTCGATGATGTCAGTAATTGGGCGACTCCAGCAAGCTTTATTCAAACGTGAGAGAATCATTTTGTAAGTGAAACCATCACAGTATGAGAAGGTAGGCTTCTGTTACAGAAGTAAGAGGAATTATAAAAATTGTAAATGCTTTATTGTTGTTGCTTTACAGAGGACAATTTAAATAGGGAGGAAAAGGGCCATGAAGTTGAGGAATATATTAGAGAAACCTGTTGTACTCCTTTAATACATCCAAATAAGCTATTCTATGTCTATTTACTTCATGAGAAAATGTCAAACACTCTGTCGCATTATTGATACAGTCCAGAAAAACCATACAATTCCACTAGGCTCCCTTTCCATAAAATATATATATATATATATATATATATATATATATATATATATATATATATATATATATATATATATATAGTCTAGGAAGTGTGTATAGAATCTTATACTTTGAAAATAATGGGAAGGTTCTAGAGATTCTTTTTCCCAGTATGCCATCATCATATTTGCCACTGCACCACCACATGGTGACCGCATGGCTACTCCTTTTTTCTGAAGATAACACTTTCTCCTAACCATTAAATAATTGTCTTTTAAAACTATTTCTAATTATTCTACTAAATGTAGCTGATTCTTGTGGGGCTCCTTTCCATAATAAAAACTCACAAACCCATTTTATCCCTAAACGCTGAGGTATTACATTGTATAAATCTTTAACATCTATAGTAACTAACAAATCCTGTGACTCAAAAAAAAAAAACACTCCTTGGATCTTCGTCAAAAAAGCTCAGGAATCTTTACAAATTCTTCCTTCCTCCCTCTTTCATATACCCTTTCAGCTTAGAGTCCAAAAATGTAGCTCTTGCATATGTAACTGATCTCCTACCATCGCCTATCGGCCATAGTGGTGGATTTTTGAGTGACTTGTGAATTTTAGGTACGCCAAACATTATTGGCGTTACCGGCTGGGCTACACTAAGGTAGTTAAAAATCTCAATACTCACATGTTGTTCTATAAATAAATTATATCCAACCACACACGATGGAATAAATGCCTTAACGCTGCCACTAAACCAATATAAATGAAATCCGAAAATATATAGCAGCAAAAGGCAACCACTGGCTCGACAAAATTCCAGTATGACTGTGTTGAGTAAAAAACAATACAAACGTTTATTCGGTAAGCACTTTCACATCTGCTTCCTCAGACCGTAAAAAGTTTTTCAAAGCACAAACACTTTTTTAAGTAATGATCATGTGATGAAAATCAATTAAACAATTACTGGTTTAAAATCGCAGTGTTTAAATATATTATTATAAAACAGTCTAAATGTTGACTATTTCAAAAGAAGTAATTTAAAATATATATATTAACTGATACATGGTATTAAACTACTTTCATATCAAAATTCACATATCAAAAAATATATAATACAAGGTATTAAACTACTTTCATTCAAAGGCGTCCGCATATCAGAAAATAAATGAATTTGCTACTCTAATAACTATTGTATATAAGAACAAACTGATATCTGGCTATCTAAACATGCACTAAAGCTTTGGATTAGATATATAAAAAGATATAACAGATGTAAAATGAAAAGGGTCTCTGATGAAGCCAATTACTGGTGAAAGCGCTTAGTTGAAGGAACATTTTGCTGTCAATAAAGCTGGTGTGTTCCACGTCGTTGTTGGGATTATTTCTTTATTTTCCAAAATAAATAGGAAGTGCTGGAGGGATAGATTCCTGTCCCAGAGACTTCCCATGCTTTGGAACAAGATCCCAATCTACATTTGGCAGAGCTCCACGCTAACACTCTTCAAAGGAAATCTTGACAAGTGAATGGGAAACAGAAAGTTTACCTCGGGGATCACTTCAGTGGCTCTGCTGGACAGAGGCACAGGGAACTAATCTAAGGGGGCGGCGAAAGTCAACACATTCTGGCTAGGCTTATAAATGCCTTCGGGCAGATAGCCTAGTACCTACCTATGAACCTCTAAGTATGTTGTGAGAGGCTGAGCAGGCAGGAAGGGGAGGGAATGAAGAGTATAAGTGTAATTGATGTAGGGGTGGGTGGGAATGGGGGTAGGGGAGCGAAGAGAGCCCGAGCGTAGCGGGGCATACACCCCTACTACCAGAAACAATCAGGAAAACCAGGGAAGTTAGGCAGATAAGAGTTAGAGAAGGCAGAGGTACAGGGAGAAAGAGACAGGGTAGGTCAGTAGTGATGTACAGCAGAAGTTTAGAGTACCAGACCAGGGGCCAGGCACCCAAGTAGAGGACTGCAGATGAAGGGAGGGGAGACCAGATATATGTGCCGAGGAAGGTACTGTTGTCAGAGAGCTAGAGAGAGCTGGTTGATTCAGGGAGAGAGAGAGTACGATGTAGAGAGAAGAGGCAGACACCAAGGAGCAGTCTAGAGAAAGTGCTAGCTTACAGCCAGGACAGGAGTAGCAGTACAAGTAATTAAATACAATATAAATTACTCTTGGCTGCACATACATAAAGTATTTCCTGGTATTCTATAGGGGAATACCCACGTAGGGGGAACTGATTTTAAGAGGTTCAGGCTGGGTCACTCACAGGGCTTGGATACTGCAGAGACTAATTGCTACCATAAAGTGTTTCCTGGTATTCTATAGAGGAATTGACTGTAGGATGTTCAGGCTGGGTCACTCAAAGGTACTGCAGAGACTATTTGCTATCCTTGTTAGGCTGTTGCACAGAGCAGGACCGCAGGCTGGTGAAGGCGATGGAGGGGAATACAGAAAAGATGGTGCAGGAGAAAATGCGCAGAAAGATTTTTCCAAGGCCTGAGTGAAGTAGTCAGTGAGGCACCTGATCGTCAGGGAAAAGAAGAATCCGTAAACTGGGACAAAGGGTTACTGTAGAGAGAGGGACCCCTGAGGCAAGGCTAGAGGGTGACAGAATACAGCAGTTGGTAGCGCCCATAGCCTACCATCTGGCACTTCTAGCCATAGCCCACAACATTCCTTCTTGCAGGTCATGTGGGCATAAAGCGTACAAAGATGTATTATGAAGAACTATTGGCCTGGGATTTTCAGGGATGTAACAGGGTACTGCAGGACCTGTGAACAGTGCCAAAAGGTAGGCAAGGCAGGAGACGAGGTCAAAGCTCCTTTGGTGCCTTTGACTGTGAATGAGGCGCCATTTCAAAGGCTAGCTATGGATATTGTGGGGCCTCGGAGTACCCCAAGTTCTACAAGGAAGAAGTAGATCCTAGAGGTACTAGACTGTGCTACCAGATACCATGAGGTGGTGGCTATGTCCTCCATCGAGGCAGAAAAGGTGGCAAATGCATCGTTAGAGATTTTCAGCAGGGTAGGTTTCCCATAAGAAATACTGACTAACAGAGGTGCTAATTTCACATCAGACCTGCAGACCACCCCCTACCACCCCCCAGACTAATGGTCTGGTGGAGAGGTTAAACTCTACACTAAAGACCATGCTACGGGCATTTGCAGATCAGTTTAAAAGGGAGTTCATAGGTGTGTACTATAAGCTAATGGCCCTGGGACCTTTACAAGCCTAGCCATAGGATTACCCTGGCATTGTGCCACACGACCTTAGTTCCCAGTGCCTCTGTCGAATAGAGCTGCTAGAGTTATCCCCGGGGTGAATTTTCTATTTCCCATCCACTCATCAAGATTTCTCTTGAAGAGGGTCAGCGAGGTGCTCTGCTTGACTTGTATGGGAAGTCTATTTCATAGCATGGGCAGTCTCTAGATAATGAACCTGTCCCTCCAGTACATTCTGTTGATTGTGGTAATGAGATTGAAGTCTCTGGAGCATGTGGTGCAGAGGGATTGGTATTTCTTTAGATGTAGCATTTCTAACAGAGATGGGTCAGACATGGCTTTGTAAGTCAAGCAGAGATCGCCTCTAAGTAGGTGATATGAAACGGAGAATAGTTGGAGTTTTTTTTGAGTCTGTCCATATAGGACAAGTGTGTAAGGCCTAGGATCCTCTTTGTGAGGTACTTTTGCAGCCTCTCCAGTTGCTGCAGGCGTCTAGTGAGGTTCATGCTAAATGGGGTACTGTACTCAATGACTGGCATAATGAGGGAAGAGCAGAGGGAGACAATGATCTCATTCTTCCTGGATACAAAACCCTTAGTAATGAGATGTGCCACATAGAAAGACTTTCTGACCACAGTGGCAATGTGGTGATCAAAAGAGAGTTTGCTCTAAACCTGTGTTTCCAGATCTCTTATAATGCGCCTTCTGCATTCAGTGGACTACCATCAATGTGGTAATTAATGGGAACCAGGTTTTCCCCAAAGGGGATAATGACATTTTTTGGCACTGAGCTTAAGGCCACGGATCTGATACCAGTCGTTGGTCTTAGTGAGGCCATTCTGTAGGATGTCAACATCACTTGAGCTGTTAATAGCTCCCAACTTGCAACTGTCTGCGAACTTTTTCATCCAGAGTCCCTTCATTCTGGCCTGGACTTCAGAGAAGTAGATACCAAACAGGAGAGGATCCAGGACCTAACCCTGTGGGACTCCACACATGACTAATCGGCAGTCTGACTTGCAGTCAGCTACTTTCACACTGTGGGTTCCATCTGTAAGCCAGTTTGCAACCCACCTAGTGATACAGGGGTGGATGCCTAGCTTAGTGAGTTTTTCTATGATTCCTGAGTGAAGAATGGTATCAAAGGCCTTGGCCAGATCAAGGTAGGCTGTATGAACCACCACCTTGCCTTCATCGACAGCTCTGGTGACTGACTCAAAGAAGTCGACCAAGTTGAGCAGGCATGATCTACTCTTCACAAAACCAAACTGTGTGAGATCCAGAGTTTGGAGATTCCCTGTATCCTTGTTTATTAGGTCCGTGATGATACGTTCCATAGCTTTGCATATCAGACTCGTCAGGCTAATGGGGCAATAGTTCCCAGAGTCTGTAGTCGCTCCTTCTTTGTGCAGATGGATGACTGCAGCAGTGCTGCATTCAGTAGGGACAAAGCCTGAGGTAAGGCTGTCATTGAACAGGTCACGCAGGTGAGGTGCCATTTCACTCTGTAGCTCATGTAGAACACAGCCAGGGATATTGTCAGGTCCCAGAGAAGCTGTATTCTTGGCCTTGGACAGTACTGTCAATCTGTGCAGCAGTAATACTGGGTGCCTGGCAATCTACTGGTATCGTGATTGGTCCATTGGTGGGGGAGAGAGGGGTAATGTTGGCACTGAATCTGTCGGCCAGTATATTGGCAATATCTGTTGGCTCGGTATGGGAGGTACCATTGTGCAGTAGCTCAGAGCAAATCTAGGTATTGACATGGAGATTCTCTACATAACTACAGAAGGCCTTGTGGTTGTCTTTACTGTCTGCTGTAATTCTGTTTTCATAGCTAGCTTTAGATGATTTGATAAGGGATCTCAACTTTTTGTTGAGGCTGGCAAGGGAGTTTTTCCAGTCTTGGGACTTCACCTTATTCCGTATCAGTTTCCTCCTCCTGTTGTAGAGTTTGTTTATGGCAGGGGACCACCAGATTGGCTTGCTTTTTTGGAGGACAGTGTCGTGGTTCTATTGGGTATGGCGAGATCCATGCATTTGTGTACGTGTTCGTACAGTGCTTTGGTGCATGATTTGGCAGTCATGCAACTATTCCCCATTTTGCATGGGTGCCGTGAAGTTAGCCACCTCTGTTTTTAGGAGCACAAACTTAGCTTTGGAGAAGTTTTTCATGGTGGTTACCTTTGAGGGGGGTGGGAGGGATGTGGATTTCCAAGGTGATTAGTGTGTGGTCGGATCTAACCAGGGAGGAGCTGACTACTGGTGTAGAGCAATGGTCACCCATGTTAGTAATCACCAGGTCAAGGATGTTGCTACCTCTTGTGGGGGTAAGAACGAGCTAGTCCAAGGCATTGCAATGAATGAACTCCAGGAAACATTGGGCAAGTGTATTGATACAGGAGTAGTTTTCCCAGTTAATGGAGTAGAAGTTGAAGTCAACTGTTGAAATCAATCATTTTCTACTTGTACTGTGGTATCATTCTGGGTGATGGCAGGATGCTGCTCAGGGCTAGGGTCATATCTGCCTGGGCTGCATAATCCAAGAGGTCCTCCATGTCTCTTTTCATGTAGTCCAGGGAGGTGCGTCTCGGGTCATTCACACCCACATGTACAATGACAGAGTCATATTTGTACCTGTTCTTGAGGGACATGAGTGCCTGCATTATGTGGCGGATCCTGGCACCGGACAGGCAGCTGACTGTTACTTTCTCCTTATACCACCTAGTGAGTGGGACATCAGTGTGCCTCCCTATTGAGTCACCTATAACTAGTGTGTTGGATATGCTGTTTTGCCTTAGGGGCTTTGGTTGAGTGGCACACTGTTTAGGAGAGTTGTGCGTCTTGTGATTAGTGTTGTGGTCGAGTGCATTTCTGCCTTGGAGGTCCCTGCTGTTTGGGTAGATTTTTATTGACAGCCTCAACAAAAGTGGGAGTGTGGTTGTGTTTTTTATGTGAAGGCAGTGCTGGTGTGTGTTCTGGAGGGCTGTGTGTTCCATGTGGTGTGGTGCAAGTGTTGACTTTCTCCTCTTGACCAGCTGCTCCGGTCTTGGCTGGAGAGTGCTTGGCTTCCAGTTTGGATATACAAGTGCATCTCTCACAAGTCTGCGTGTTGGGAGGTAAGATGAGAGGGTTGTCAGTGTACATGAGGCAGTTGCTACATTGCCTCAGGATGCCCAAGTTCACCAGGCTGATATAAGAAAGCATAGGGAACTGACCTTTAGACATGCCTTGAGGGGTGGGCATTAATAATAAGTACTAGAGTTGTTACCTTGTAAAATGTTTAGTGCTGATAGCACTTGTGTGCTACAATAATTGTTACAAGAATTCTGGTAACGTGCTAGACTAATAAGCTAGTAAAAGTGTAGGACAGGAGAGAACTAGCAGATCTAAGGAAAAAAAAATGTAGAGCAGACTTTGGCACCGCTCAGAAGATTACAAACTGTCCTGGATACAGCAAATCTGTATCTGGACTAGACTAGTTACAGGAAAAGTGGGAAAAGCACAAACGCGGGCTTTTAGACCAGAAAGTTGAAAGATGGAAAACTGCTCAAACGGCCAATAAACTACAATTTCTGGGCCAGAAACCACTCTTGTGGTAGTCAGGCTACCTAATGCTTACCACTCTCACTGACTAGCTTGGAGGCTTCCCTCCAACACAGAAAGGCTTGGGGGCTCAGAAAAGTACAGTTGTGTGCACTTACCATAAATGTAGATGTTCGAGTGCATTCACTATTGCAGTCATTACATTTGGGTTATCTGCTTGCAAGTAGCCCTCAGTCAGCCTGATTAACGAAGTCTTGGGTTCTGCATCGGTTGCTGTCCCTTCTTCCATGACGTTAGGTCGTCAGGGGTATAAAACATGCAGCCGATGCCATTACATCAGTTTTTCTTGCCCCAGATGTCAGGTGACCCCCTAATGGGAAGCAATTAAATATAAAAGTACAAAGATTTACCTCCAACAAAAAAGCAAATACACCAAAAAGGCTTTTAAGCATAGTAAAGGAAAGTAGAGGTACAGCCAAAAGTTGTTAGGGGGCTGGAGGGAGGGTAACCAGGACTGCAACAGTGAATACACTCGAACATCTATATTTATGGTAAGTGTACACAACTGTACTATGTTCTTAGTGTTTCACTGCTGCAGTCATTACATTTGGGTAGATTCCCAAAGCTATGGTTGGGAGGAGGAATTTAGATAGCATTAGGGCCAGCTATAAGGCCCTGCAAGACTGCAGTGGCAAAGCCAGCTCTGGATTTAGAGAAAATTGGCAAATGAGCATGCTTGGTGAAAGTATGTACAGAACTCCAGGTAGCAGCTTCTAGGATGTCCCTGGTAGGGACGCCTCTGAGAAAGGCTGTAGAGGTAGACGCAGCCCTGGTGGAGTGAGGTCTTATCCCCTGGGGGATAGGTTTTCCATGGTGCTTACAGCAGAAATGAATGCAATGGCTTATCCATTTAGAAATGGTTTGCTTTGAAATAGTCTTCCCCTCTGCCCCTGCAGCAAATGCCACCAGCAGTTGTTCAGATTTCCTTTGAGGTTTAGTCCTGTCCAAGTAGAATCTAAGTTGTGTGTGCACATCTACGGAATGCAGTATCCATTCCCCTTTATTCTGTGGATTGGGAAAGAAGGTTGGCAAATGAATGGACTGATTAAGAGCCACACTGGATACCACCTTGGGCATGAAGGATGGATTGGTTCTGAAGGACCCCTGTCCGCATGAAAGATGATGAAAGGCTCCACTGCCATAAGGGCCTGTAATTCAGATACCCTTCTAGCTGAAGTGATTGCTAAAAGGAAAGCTGTTTTCCAAGAAAGAAATTTTAGGTCTGCAGTAGCAGCTGGCTCGAAAGGAGGTAGAGTGAGTTTCTCCAAGACAAAGTTAAGGTTCCAGGCTGGGATTGGAGCTCTCCTGGGTGGTCTCAACTGTTTGGCCCCTCTGAGGAACTGCTTGAGCAGTGGATGAGAGAAGAGGGGAGGTTCTGTGTTACAATGAGCTGAAATGGCTGAGGCATGGATTTTAATGTTGGAAAAAGACAGGCCCTTATGAAGCATCTCAGTTAAGTATTGCAAAATCTGAGGTAAATTGGGCACTGCTGTGCTCATCCCTTGAGATTAGTTCCAGGCACAGAATCTTTTCCATTTTTCAGCATAAGATTTTCTAGTACTAGGCCTCGTTGCCTCTAAAATGATACCCATCACAGGTTTGCTGAGGGATGGTAAAGAAGAGATTAAGTAATTAATAGGGCTGCAAGGTTCAGTGTTAGAAGCTGAGGGTGCAGAATCTGGTTCTCCTGCTGTGACAGCAGGGAAGGCGTCTGAGGAAGGTGCCATGGAGATAACTGTGACACTGCACAGGAGGGGGTACCAGTGTTGGCGCAGCCAGTCTGGAGCAATCAAAATCATCCTTGGTTTGTCCTGTTTGATTTTTAGTAGTACTTTGGAGAGCAGAGGCAGAGGGGGGAAGGCATAGATTGATAGGTTTTTCCAGCTGAAGGACAGAGCATCCACTTTCCAGGCTTGCTTGTGGGGAGTCCTTGTGCAAAATTTGTCCAATTGGTAGTTCTGTGGAGAGGCAAACAGGTCTATATCTGGGCCCCCCCATTTGCTTGTCAAGATGTTGAAAATCCTTGGTTCCAGTTTCCACTCGTGTGGGTCTATGAGGTTTCTGCTTGGTCCATCTGCCAGTGTATTTAATTTTCCTGGCAGGAATTGAGCTTGTAGGTGCACTTGGTAGCTCAAGGCTGTGTTCCACAATGCCATGGCTAGTCTGCAGAGGGGGTAAGAATGTGTACCCCCCTACTTGTTTGTGTACCACATAACAGTGGTGTTGTCCGTCTTTACCATTAGTTGTCCTGGAAGAATGTGGTCTTTGAAGGCTGTTAGAGCATTCTGTACAGCTAACATTTCTTTTTGATTGAGGTGCATTTGACTTGGGTTCCATTTGCCCTGAATGCACTTCCCTGCCAGGTGAGCCCCCCCATGCATAGTCCGACGCATTTGTTGTTAGGGTTTGGGCAGCAGGGGGTGGTGTGAAAGGTAGTCCATTGTTTTGGTGGCAGGCCTTTGCCCACCAAAGAAACTCTAGGCGTAGGCAAGGTATGATATGAATCATTGTTTCTAGGTCTTGAGAATGTTGACACCATAGGCTTTTTAGATACCACTGTACCTTCCTAATATGCAGTCTTGCATATGGAATTAGAAGAATGCAGAAGGCCATGAACCCCAAGGCTTGCAGTATTTGTCTTGCAGATAGCAGGGTTTTTGTGGCCACTTGTTTGAAGTAGGTTGTCAAATGAATTTGTTTCTCTGGCGTGAGGTAAGCCATCTGGGAAGTTGTACTCCAGCTTGCTCCCAGGAATATAATTTGTTTACAGGGTACCAGGTGTGACTTCTTTTTGTTTATGCTGTACCCCAGACAAGTTAGAACCCTTTGCACAAAGGCCAGATGATTCAAAAGTATGTCCTGGCTTTCTGCCTGAATTAGACAATCGTCCAGGTATGGGTATATTTGAATATTTCTTTGCCTGCAAAACGCAATAACTGGAGCTAGGCACTTTGTGAATACCCTGGATGAAGTTGATAAGCCAAAGGGCAGTGCAGAGAACTGACTGTGTGTAGCCTGCTTTGAAGCGTAGGTATCTTCTGCAAGATTCCCTGATTGGGATGTGCAGGTTTGCTTCTTTTAAATCTAGTGCTGCCAACCAGGCATCTCTGCCTAGCATAGGAAGTAATGGGTGAAGAGTCAGCATCTTGAATTTTGGAATTTCCAAAAAGGTGTTTAGAGTAGACAGGTTCAGGATAGGATGCCATAAATTGTCTTATCTGGGTACCAGGAAAAGTCTCGAGTAGAAACCTTGTCCCTTTTTCTCTTCTGGTACCAGTTGAATAGCCCCTATGCTTAAGAGAGAAAGTACTTGTTTTTGGGCCTCTGCCCACTGATTTGGGGGTAGGTCTGGCCACCCGCTTGGTGTTGGCAACGTGTGGAAGTGAAATCTGTATCCCTGGGACACTATATTTAAAACCCATTTGTCCTGGGTAATGAGTTCCCAATTCTTTGCATGAAGAGCAATCTTTCCCCCCAAAGGGGCAGTCAGTTGATAAGTGCTTGGAAATTTTTAAAGGAAGTCATGGAGGCAGTTTACCATAGGGGGAGTCTCATTATTCCCAGATTTGGAAGTGGAGGCCCCCCACTGCTTAGTTGTGTGTGTCCCCTGGGACTGAAACCTGGGTTTTTTGCTGTGTCTGGGTTTGGCTTGAGAAGACCTGGAAGGGGCTGGAAAGGACCAATTCTTAGAGGGCCAGTACCTACTAAATCTAGGAGGCTGAACTTGTAAAAATTATTTAACAGTTTGCATAGATTTAGCTTTATCTTCAACCTTTTTAAGAACTTCCTCAGCCTTGTTGCCAAAGAGGTGGTCCTGATTTAAAGGAGCATCCAACAATTTAGCTTTAACATGATCAGGCAAAGATTGCTCCTTAAGCTAAGCATGCCTTCTGAGGACAGACCCAGTAACACCAGCCCTGCAAGAGGCCTCTATAATGAATCAAAACCACATTGCAAAGTATGTTTTCCAACTTGTTCAGCAGACTGCATTAAATCCTGTAATTCTTTATTTTCCACACAGTCAGGAATCAACATTATTTTCTGTTTAAGCAGTCCAATAACATGTTGCTGATACTTTAACATATGAAACTGACAGTTTAAAGCCCTAATGGCCAAGGTTGCAGAAGTGTAAACCTTCTTACCCCATCTATCCAGCGCCCTGGAGCCTCTATCAGAAGGCGTAAGATTTTTGGCAGTAGAAGCCTTAATGCCCTTGGGCCCCTGTGAAATAGTCTCTGGATCTGCAATAGGATTTTTAAAAAGGAACTTGTGGGACTCTGGGACCCTGTAGTATCTGTCAGGTTTTCTGGGAGCAGGAGGCAGGGAATCAGGGGCCAAACTAGATTCCGAAAAAGCATCAACAACAATGTCTAGTACAGGAGGAACAGCTAAAGACCTATGCTGAGGTAGGAGAAGGAAATCCCTAAGCCTTTTTTTTTTAATCAGAAAAATCCTGGCTTTCCCAGTGGAAATGCTCCCTTAGAGTATGTAAGGTTTCCCCAAAAGAAAAATCCTGAGGAGGGGAAGCAGAGGGAATAGAATACTCTGCATCAGAATCTTCATAAGTAGATAAGGGCAAATCCAGATCATCAGAAGAATCAGAAAAAACAGAATCCTGATCAGAAGAGTCATAATCAACTTCAGTCCTAGGCCTCTTAGAAGGGGGGGGGGGGATTAGCTACCCCTGATTAGAGTTATTAGATCTTCAGCAATTCTTATTTGTTTTTTTAGGTACAGATGCCTGAGCATGTGACCTGGGTGTCGTTATTTTAGGCATGGATCGAGATTTAGGCCTAAGTAAAGAAGGAGGTGTCTGTTTAATATGCAAGTCTGTAGGCCTGAATACACCCTCAGAAGCCGGTGCCTGCACAGTGGCTCCGGACCCATCCAAGGTAGAGACATCTGTGGGTTCCATAGCTGAAGCATCTTGAGGCATACCGGACTCTGAATGGGTCTCAGTAGAGGCCTGCGAATCAGAAGTAGTGGGTATCAGGGGCTGCGAAAGCGCCTCACTGAGTACTGGCGAACTGGCGACTGACTTAGGAGAAGCATCGTTGGCAGTTTTGGACCGCAGCAGCCTGTCTCTGTCTTTATCTTTGCGTTTTTTTAGAATCCAGGTAGTTGGATGGCTAACCGACATTTCTGGATAATTAAACCGAGAACCGAAATATTTAGAGGGAAGATATACTGACAGATAGTGTGCTGATTAAATAAAGCACAAAACCGACAGCAAGGTACGTCATGGTCAGGGCCTAGGCAAGGAATACAGTACGAATTAAAATCTTTATGAGGTATTTGCTTTCCACAAGTAATGCAATCATTAATTTTTACTGACATTGGTAAGGAGCAAGAAAAAAATTCCCCAACGGGGTACTTGGCTTTAGTTGAAGACTTCGGTTCTGAAACTCGAAAACAAAAATTTCAGGAGTCAGCCAACCGGCACTTGCAAACTGCTTCTGCTTCGGGCACTGCACAGCAAGAAAGACTGATGTAATGGCGTCGGCTGCATGTTTTATACCCCTGACGACCTGATGTCATGGAAAAAGGGACAGCAACCAACGCAGGACCCAAGACTTTGTTAATCAGACAGATTGAGGGCTTCCTGCAAGCAGATAACCCAAATGTAATGACTGCAACAGTGAAACATGAAGAACATCTTACAAACCGTCCTGAATACAGCAAATCTGTATCTGGACTAGACTAGTTATAGGTAAGGCAGGAAACAAGCTTAGAATTTTTTTTTTTTTTTTTTGCAATTAAATTGATAAATGACTAAAAAAGTGCAGAAGGCAGTAAATTAGGTGGCTACTAACAAGCAGTAATAAGTGCAGAGTAAGAGCAACTGAAAACATAAGTGCTCACAGAAAGTACAGTTGTGTACCTACCATAAATGTAGATGTTAGAGTGTATTCGCTGTTGCAGTCATTACTCTTGGGTTATCCTGCTGGCAGGCTACCCGTGGTCTGCCAGAATTCCAAAGTCTAGGTCTGGCATCGGTTGCTGTCGCCTCTTCCCTGATGTCAGTGCACCAGGGGTGTAAAAGATGCAGCTGACACCATTTTCTTCAGTTTTTCTTGCCCCAGATGTCAGGTGCCTCCGAATTGGTAGGCTGAAAAATATGCCATTAAAAATGCATGCACAAAAATAACATTTCCTTCATCTACAAGCAAATACACCAAATAGGTTGCATAGGATAGAGAAGTGCAGATAAATCCCAGCAAAGAAAAAAGGTGATGGTTGGTGGGTAACCTGGACTGCAACAGTGAATACACTCAAACATCTACATTTATGGTAGGTACACAACTGTACTATGTTCATCGTGTTTCAGTCTTGGGTTGAATCCCAAAGTTGAGGATGAGTGGCTGGGCTAAATAGGATTAGGAGAGGCTATGAGGCCCTGCAGAACTGCAGTGGCAAAACCTGCTCTGGACTTCGAGTAAAGAGGTAAGTGGTAGTGCTTTGTGAAGGTGTGCACTGAACTCCAAGTTGCAGCCTCTAACATATCTTTGGTTGGTACTCCTCTGAGGAAGGCTGCTGAAGTGGCAGCTGCTCTGGTGGAATGAGGCCTAATGTCCTTAGGCACTGATTTGCCATGTTGATGCGGGCTCGAAAGGAGGCAGTGTGAGTTTTTCCAAAACATAATTGAGGTCCCAGGCCAGAATTGGTGCTCTCCTTAGGTGCCTAATGTTTTTGGCCCCTCTGAGGTACTGCCTTATTAAAGGATGAGAAAAGATAGGTGGTTCCATATTGTAATGGGCTGAAATGGCAGAGGCATGAATCTTAATTGATGAGAAAGAAAGGCCTTTGTTCAGCATCTCATTTAGGTATTGTAAAATCTGAGGGATATTTGGTACACCCGTGTCAATGCCTTGTTCCTGGTTCCAAGCACAGAATCTCTTCCATTTTTCTGCATAAGATTGGTACTGGGCCTCCAAGATAACATCCATAACAGCTTTTGAAAGAGAAGTGTTCTGAATGGCTACATTATCCGCCATGCTGCCAGATTTAAGGTCCTGAGTGGCTGTGCAGGATCTGATTGTTTTGTTGGGTCAGCAAGTGAGATGTCGGAGGCAATATCCATGATGGACATTGAGACAAGCTCTTTAGGATTGGGTACCAGTGCTGGCGTGGCTAGTCTGCTGCAAGCAGTATCATTTTTGGCTTCAATTGTCTGACCTTTAGGAGTACCCTGGGAAGGAGAGGCAGTGGGGGAAAAGCATATACTGTTAGATTTTTCCAGCTGAAGGATAGGGCATCCACTTTCCCTGCTTGCTTGTGATAAATCCCTGTGCAAATTCTCTGCAATTGGCAGTTGTGAGGGGAGGCAAATAGATGTCTGGGCATCCCCATTTCCTTATTTTCATGCTGAAGACTTGTGGATCCAGTTTCCATTCATGGGGCTACATGAGGTTTCTGCTTAGTTTGTCTGCCAGAGTATTTGTTTTTCCTGGCAGGAATTGTGCTTGCAGGTGAACTTGAAAAGCCAATGCTGTGTCCCATAAGGTCACTGCTTGTCTGCAGAGGTAGTAGGAATGTGTACCTCCCTGCTTGTTTATGTAACACATGACCGTAGTGTTGTCTGTCTTTATCAGTAACTGTCCTGGATGAAGCAGGTCCTTGAAAGCTGTCAGGGCATTTTGAACAGCTAGCATTTCTTTTTGATTGATGTGAAGATGCATCTGGTTTGCAGGCCATGTGCCCTGAATACATTTTCCTGCCATATGGTCCCCCAGGCATAATCTGATGCATCCGTTGTCAGTGTCTGTCTGGCTGTGGGTAAACTGAATGGCAGACCCTTGTTGTGGTGACAGGCTTCTGCCCACCATCGAAACTCCTGTTCCAGGCAGGGAATGAGTGCAATTACTATCTCCAGGTTGTGGCAATGCTGAGTCCAAACACTTTTTAGATACCATTGTAGTTTCCTCATATGCAGTCTGGCATATGGAATTAGTAAATGCAGGATGCCATGAAACCCAAGGCCTGCAGGATTTTCCTTGCAGATAAGTGGGTTTTTGTTGCCAATTTCTTGAAGTAAGTAGTCAGTTGCTTTTGTTTGTCTGGCGTGAGATAAGCCATCTGGGCAGTTGTATTTAAGCTTGCACCCAGGAATATTATCTCTTAAGAGGGCACTAGTTTTGATTTATTTTCGTTTACTGTGCACCCTAGGCCAATTAGTAATCTTTTTACAAGCGCCAGATGCTTTAGAAGAATGTCTTTGTTCTCTGCTTGAATTAGGAAGTCGTCCAAGTAGGGATATATTTGAATTCTTTTTTGTCTGCAAAACGCAATTACTGGTGCCAGGCATTTTGTGAAGACCCTGGGCACAGTAGATAAGCCAAAGGGTGGTGCAGACAATTAGTAATGCATTGAGCCAGCTATGAATCTGAGGTATCTTCTGCAAGATTGTCTGACTGGCACATGCAGATATGCCTCTTAGGTCCAAAGTTACGAGCCAAGCCTTCTTGCCCAGCATGGGCAGTAGCTGCTGTAGAGTTAACATTTTGAATTTTGGAACTTCCAGAAATGTACTTAGTATAGACAGGTCCAGTATTGGTCTCCAGGTTTTGTCCTTTCTGGGTACTAGGAAACGTTTGGAGTAAAATCCTTGCCCCTGCTCTTGTTGCGGTACTTACTGAATGGCTCTCATGTCTATGAGGGCTGTAATTTGTTTTTGTGCCTCTGCCCATTGATTGTGTGGCAGGTCTGGCATACCTTTTGACCTTGGTAGAGTGTGAAAATGGAACCTGTAGCCTTGGGTCACTATGTTCAGGACCCATTTGTCTTGGGTAACCATTTGCCAATTTGATGAAAAAAGTGCTAATTTTCCCCCTAAGGGGGCTGCCAAAAGAGAAGTGCTTGGATCTGGTAGAGGAAAGTCATTGGGACCGTTTCCTGTAAGGTTGTGATTTGTCTTCTCTGCTTTTGGAGGTAGGAGCACCCCATTGTTTAGGCCTGTATGAGCCTTGGGGCAGAGATCTGCCTTTGAGACGCCTGTATCTGCCTCTTGTCTGTCTGACACTGGAAAGGACCGCTTTTTAGTAGGCCAGTTCCTGCTAAACCTGGGTGGCTGTACCTGTAAGAAATCCTTGACCGTCTCCATGGATTTTGCTTTATCCTCCATTTTTTTCAACACCTCTTCTGCTTTAGTACCAATCAAAGTGTCATGCTGTAATGGTGCATCTAATAATTTTGCTTTAACATGATCAGGCAGATTCTGTTCCTTTAACCAAGCATGCCTTCTAATCACAGAACATGTAACTGCGGCCCTGCAAGAGGCCTCCAGTGAATCATAACCACATTGCAAAGTATGCTTTCCCACTTGTTCAGCTGCATGCAATAAATTCTGCAATTCCTTGTTCTCTGAAAATTCAGTATTTGTCAACAATTTTTGTTTAAGCAGCGACATTAAATATTGCTGATATTTAAGCATATGAAACTGACAATTTAAAGCCCTTAAATCCAGGGTAGCAGAAGTGTAGACTTTTTCTCCCATCTGTCTAGAGCCCTAGAATCCCTATCAGAGGGGACAGGGTTTTTTGCAGTGGAAGCTTTAACCCCTTTGGGACCCTGAGATATAGTTTCTGTGTCAGCGGCGGGGTTTGTGTATAGGAATTTATGAGAACCCGGGACCCTGTAGTATCTGTCTGGCTTAGCAGGTGCAGGGGTAAAGAGTCAGGGGACAGGCTGGACTCTGAAAATGCATCTACAATGTCTAGAACTGGTGGAATAGCAAGGGGTCTGTGCTGAGGAAGTAGCAGAAAGTCTCTGAGCCTTTTCTTAGATTCAGAATAATCTTGGCTCTCCCAGTAGAAATGCTCCCTCATGGTATGCAGGGTTTCCCTAAAAGAATAATCCTCAGGAGGAGAGGCTGAAGGAATGGATTCTTCAGTATCAGAATCCACATAGGGAAGCATGGAGAAATCATGTTCAGAAGAGGAATTAGAGGAAATAGAAACCTGATCAGAAGAATCATACTCTGTCTCTTGCCTAGGCCTCTTATCAGGAGGGGGATGGGAGCCCCAGATCAAAGTAATTAGATCTTCGGCCATTTTGAGCATCTGTTTTTTAGGCATGGAAGTCTGAGTAGGAGAATGCTGCATTTGTTTCTTTGTCTTTAGAGCTGCTTTAGTCTTTGTTTTTGAAGCTGAAGACGGCTTAATATATAGTTGTGCAGGTCTGAAGACACTCTCAGAAGCTAATGCCTGCTCAGCGGCTCCAGACCCATCTGAGAAAGATTTCCGAGTGTCCAATACCTTGAGTATCGAGAGGCCCAGTCGGCTCCACGTGGGAGTCAGAAGCGGCCTGTGGCTCTGAGGTAGCGGGTGCCAGGGGCTGCGAAAGCGCCTCACTGAGAACTGGCAACTGGCCTAGCAGAGGCCTCGTCAGTTTTGGACCTTGGATGCCTATCCTTTTCCACGTCCTTGCGATTTTTGTAAACTCCAGTTGTCGTATGGTCCAAAGGCATTATATAATTAAATCTTTGGCCAAAATAATGAAATGCAAAATCGAACAGACACTTGACAGTGCATTGGTTAAATCTAGCACAAAACCGACAGCTAGCAATGTTGTGATCAGGGCCTAGGCAAGGAATACAGTAAGAATGAAAATCCTTATAAGGTATTTGCTTCCCACAAGAAATGCAATTATTAACTTTTTGTGACATCGGTCTGGAGCAAGAAAAAGGTTTCCCCAATGGGGTACTTAGCTTTAATGAAGACTTCGGTTCTGAAATTCGGAATCAAAAATCTCAGGAGTCGGCTGACCGGCACTTGCGATCTGCTTTTGCTTCGGGCATGGCGCGGCAAGAAAGACTTCAGAAAATGGTGTTGGTTGCATCTTTTATACCCCTGGCGCACTGACGCCAGGGAAGAGGCGACAGCAACAGATGCCGGACCTAGACTTTGGAATTCTGGCCGACCGCGGGTAGCCTGCCAGCAGGATAACCCAAGAGTAATGACTGCAACAGTGAAACACGATGAACATCAGCAAACTAAGACAGTTACAGGAAGAACAGCTGAACACAGTACAATTTTTTTTCTTCTTTTTTTCGAGGGGGGAACAGAGCAGGATTCAGAGGCTACAGGGGTTGTCCTTCCCAAATGCTCTCTCTGTACACAGTAGATAAAGCTGAAGAGATGGGACTAGTAGGGGCGTCTGAAATCAAAATATGATCTCACTGTACTCAGTTGAGTGAGCAAATGAGATGGGCCTAGGAGGAGTGTCCAAACACAAATTTACAAGAGGGGCATGCAATTTCAAAGCCAGCAAGATTAACACCACAACAAGAACAGGGAATGCGGGCGGGGAACCAATTGTAGAGACACAGAGAGATCACAATATTCAATTAAATTAATATTCAGTGAAAAAAATGCAGATAAAAGTGTACTTAATTTAGCTTATACATCCAGTTGATTGCAGGTTCATTTTAGCCAGCCAGCAGCTTAGATATTTAGCAGAAATAACACAAGATGTAACACTTCTATGGCAAGGCAAATCCCCTAGGCTAGGAGCTAAACACAGAATATCAAAGAAGTGAAACTAACCCCACTGTTACTACTAGCTACATTTCTAACAAGCTCCCTGTAGAGACACAGAGCACAATATTCAATTCAATTAATATTCAGTGAAAAAAAAAATAAAATGCAGTACTATATGAAAAAAGTGTACTTAATTTAGCTTATACATCCAGTTGATTGCATGTTAATCTTAGCCAGCCAACAGTGTATGGGACACACATCTGCCCCATCTGTTTGTTTACAGAGAGGTGCCCCAAGAATCCACAGGTTTTTTACCCTTTGAGTTGCTGTATGGGCACAGGATGAGGGAACGTCTAGATCTGATTTATGATGAGTGGGAGGTTGTGTGTGAATCTTACAATGAGTCTGTTGTGTCATAAGTCCTAAACCTCAAGACAAGACTCAGGGAACTAACTAATGGGCTTGGCCCAGGCAAACCTGGCAGAAGCTCAGAAGCAGAAAAAGGTGTGGTATGACAGGAATGTTCGAGCTAGAGAGTATGCTGTGGGGGAGCGGGTTATGTAAGCTGCAGGCAGCTTGGGAGGAACCCTTCAAGGTGGTAAGGAAGGTCAATGACGTTAACTACATGGCAGAACTGCTACGCAAAGGGCAGAGGCACAAACTGTACCATGCTAACATAATGAAACCTTACCATGACAAGGAGACCCTTGCACCAAGTATCTGCAGTAGAAGGCAGGAGGAGTCTGACGGGGATCTATGGCTACAGGGAGCCAGACAGCAAAATCCCAAATTACTATGGTGAGGCCTAGGATTGAAGGCATATGACATGACAGTGCAACACTGTAATGGGGTCAGCAATTCAAAGGCAGGTAGGATCTCAAGACATGGAATGGGGAAATGTATTCCCAGATAGGCTCATCCCTCTCAAGGAATGTTTCTCAAGAGTCACTTGAAAAACTAGCTCGTGTCTTCGAGGGGGAAAGAAGTGTGACAAAGGAGGTACTGCCAGCACAGCTAGCTGGAATTTTGTGTATCATTACATGTCATTTGTGAATATCAACATGCTTTACATAGAAGTGTGACAAAGGGAGAAAAGTACAGTTTTGTACCTACCATAAATGTAGATGTTCGAAGATCCACATTGCTGCAGTCCTTACACTTGGGTAGTCCGCTGTCCTCGGTCGGCCCGAATATCAAAGTATAAGGCTGACGTCGGTCAAGGCGCATTAGACTGACATCAGGGTACAAATGCGCATGACCGACGTCATATCCTCAGTCTTTTCTTGCCCCAGATGTCAGAAGACCCTACAAAGAAAGGTCAAAACCAAAAGACAGCAAACAACCAACCAACCACCCTTGCACTAATAATATGTACAATATATACAATATACACAATATTTACAACCCAACCCACACAACCGCCTCTAACTACAGAGGGAAGGAGGAGGGTAAATTGGACTGCAGCAATGTGGATCTTCGAACATCTACATTTATGGTAGGTACAAAACTGTACTATGTTCTTCATCTCACATTGCTGCAGTCCTTACACTTGGATAGAATCCCAAAGCAGAGATAAGGGAGGATGGCAAAACTATAAAGAAGCAGGAGCTGCCAAAATGCCCTGTAAAACAGCAGTGGCAAAACCAGCCCTAGATTTAGAGTAAAGTGGAAGGTGATAATGCTTTGAGAAAGTATGCACTGAACTCCAAGTAGCTGCCTCCAAAATATCTTTAGTTGCCACCCCTTAAAAGGCTGTCAGTGGCAGTAGCCCTAGTGGAATGAGGCCTAATCCCAGCTGGAATCTCCTTGCCATGATGGGAATAACAGAAAGCAATGCAAAACCCAATCCACTTAGAAATAGTTTGTTTTGACACAGGCTTGCCCTGAGAACTCAAAGCAAAAGAAACAAATAACTGCTGAGACTGCCTGAACTCTTTAGTTCTGCTCAAATAATATCGCAACTGTCTGTGTACATCTAAAGTGTGCAAAATCTTTTCCCCTTTATTTTGGGGATTTGCATAAAAAGTAGGCAAATGAATAGTTTGGTTTAAAGCCACACTAGAAACCACTTTAAGCATAAAGGAAGGATTAGTACGCAAAGATACCCTATCCTTATGGAAAATTAAGAAAGGCTCAACCGCCATAAGGGCCTGCAATTCAGAAACCCTTCTTGCAGAGGTAATGGCCAACAAAAAAGCAGTCTTCCATGACAAATATTTCAACTCAGTAGTAGCTGCAGGCTCAAAAGGTTGTAGAGTGAGTTTCTCCAACACAAAATTGAGATCCCAAGCAGGAGTAGGAGCTCATGGGGGTCTTATATTCTTTGCCCTCTAAGAAATTGCTTGAACAAAGGATGAGAAAACAATGGTGGGTCACAGTCATAGTGAGCGAAATTGCTGCAGCATGAACCTTAACAGAAGAGAAGGACAAACCTTTGTCCAGTAACTCAGTAAGATATTGAAGAGCCACACTTAAATTAGGCTCAGAAACACCAAAATCCTTTGCTGCACTCCAAAATAAAAATCTCTTCCATTTATCTGCGTACACTTTCCTTGTACTAGGCCTTCTAGCTTCCAAAATAACATTCAAAACTTGCTGTGGAAGCTGAGACCCTTTATGGTTCAAAACAGAATATGCCAGGCTGTTAGGTGAAGAGAGTGAAGTTTGACATTGAGTAAATGACTGTCCTCCTGAGACAACAGGTGTGGAATCGAAGGCAAAGGCCATGGAGGCTCCCGTACCAGACTTCTCAGTAATGGGTACCAGTGCTGTTGAGGCCAATCTGGAGCTATTAAAATCATCCTTGGCTTGTCCTGTCTGACCTTTAGGAGTACCTTTGGGAGGAGAGGCAGAGGTGGAAAGGCATACACATGAAGATTGCTCCAATTGAAAGAAAGAGCATCCACTTTCCAAGCTGTGGGATGAAACCTTTTCGTGCAAAACTTTGGCAGCTGGTGGTTTAGTGGAGAAGCGAACAGATCTATGTCTGGAGTTCCCCATGACACTGTCAATTTCTGAAATACATGAGGATCCAATTTCCACTCGTGGGGATCCATAATTCGTCTGCTCAACACATCTGCTAAGGAGTTCTGTGCTCCCGGCAGAAACCTTGCCTGAAGATTTAGCTGTAAACTGAGAGCAGTCTCCCACAAAATCATTGCTTGCCTGCATAGAGGATAAGAATGTGTTCCCCCTTGCTTGTTGATGTACCACATGACAGTTGTGTTGTCTGTTAGAATCAACACCTGCCCTGGAAGAAGCAACTCCTTGAAAGCTATTAATGCAAACTGGACTGCTAACATCTCCTTCAGGTTGATATGTAGATGTTGTAGTCTGGCAGGCCACTTGTCTTGTATCCACTTTCCATTTAGATGAGCTCCCCAAGCTTTGTCTGAGGCATCTGTCGTTAGAATCTGACTCGCCTCTGGCCGGGTCACAGAGAGTCCCTTGTTTAGGTGACATTCCTGAGCCCACCACAAAAATTCCTTTTGAATGCAAGGTATTATTTGAATGACAGTGTCCAGATCCTGGCAGTGCTGTGTCCATACATTTTTGAGATACCATTGTAGCTTCCTCATATGCAGTTTGGCATTGGGAAGCACCAGAATACAAGATGCCATGAACCCCAAGGCTTGAAGGACTGTCCTTGCAGTCAGCCTGGACTGATGAGACAATTGATGAAAGTAAAGGGAAAGATTCTTTTGTTTGTCCGGGGTCAAAAGGCCATCTGGGATGCTGTATTCAGTCTTACACCCAGAAAGCACATGTCCTGAGAGGGTACTAGACTGCACTTTATTTCGCTCACAGAATACCCCAGGCCTATTAGCACTGCTATCACATATTCCAAATGATGATGAAGCTCGTCCCTTCCTTGAGCCAGAATCAGGCAATCGTCCAAATAGGGATAGATCTGTATTCCTCTTAGCCTGAAGAAAGCTATCACTGGAGCCAGAACTTTCGTGAACACTCTGGGCGCAGTAGATAAGCCAAAGGGCAATGCAGAGAACTGATAATGAGAAGTCCCAGCTCGAAAACGCAGATACTTCCTGCAACTCAGTCTGATAGGAACATGAAGGTAAGCCTCCTTGAGATCTAAAGTTACCATCCAATGATCTTTGCCCAGCAGGTAAAAGCTGTTGTAACGTCAACATTTTGAACTTGGGAATGTCCAGATAAGTGTTGAGGATAGATAAATCCAAAATTGGTCTCCATGTGTTCCCCTTCTTTGGTACTAGGAACAGGCGAGAATAAAATCCTAGGCCCACTTCTGGCATAGGGACTGGCTGAATGGCCCCTATTTGAAGTAACAGAGAAATTTGTTTGTGAGCCTCTATTCTTTGCTGAGGAGGAACGTCTGGCATGCCTTTGAAAGGAGGCAAGGTATGGAAATAAAACCTGTAACCTTGGTGTATGATATCCAATACCCATCTGTCTTGGGTAATTAAACTCCAATTTTCCTTGAAAAGTGTCAACCTTCCTCCCAAAGGTGCTGCCAGGCGAGAAGGCTCTGGCAGCTGAAATGGTAGGTCATTGGGTCTGTTTACGAAAGGACTGACCCCTGCCCTCACCCGAAGACTGTGCAGGTGAACTCCCTGTTCTAGGCCTGAAAGAGCCCTGAGCTCTGCCCCTACCACGTCTAGATCTACCCCTAGACTGGGAATCATAAGAAGGATACGTCCACCCCTTGGCAGGCCAATTTCTACTAAACTTCGGAGGCTGAACCTGCAAAAAATCTTTTAACAGTCTGCATAGACTTAGCCTTGTTTTCCATTTTCTTTAAGACTGCCTCAACAGGTGAACCAAACAACACATCAGATTGTAAAGGAGCATCTAAAATCCTTGTCTTAACATGGTCAGATAAATTCTGATCCCTCAGCCAGGCGTGCCTGCGAAGAACTGACCCAGTGGCAGCCACCCTAGAGGAGGCCTGTACAGCATCAAAACCACATTGCAAGGAATGCTTACCCACCTGTTCAGAAACATGTACTAAATCTTGTAACTCTTTACACTCAATACCTTCCGCCAGAGCATCTACCTTAGACTTCAATTGAGAAAGTAGATAGTTTTGGTATTTCAACATGTGAAACTGGCAATTCAAAGCCCTCATAGCAAGGGTGGAAGAAGTATAGACTTTCTTTCCCCATCTATCCAAAGCCCTGGCCTCTTTATCTGGAGGAACCGGATTTTTAACAACAGAAGCCTTAACACCCTTAGGCCCCTGACTAACAGTTTCTGGGTCCGCCCTAGGACTCTTAAAAGATACTTATGAGCTTCAGGCACCCTGTAATACCTATCCGGTTTAACAGGAGCAGGAGGCAAAGAATCAGGATTAAGAGAAGCCTCTGCAAACACATCTTCCACAACATCCAGAACAGGAGGTATAGCCAAAGGCCTATGCTGGGGTGAAAACAAAAATTCCCTAAGCCTTTTCCTGGAATCAGAGAAGTCCTGACCTTCCCACTTAAAATGCTCCCTCATGGAATGAAGAGTCTCTGAAAAAGAAAAATCCTCAGGAGGAGAAGCAGAAGGAGTAGAATCATCCACATCAGAATCAGAATAAGGAGAATACTCCTGCAAGTCTTCAGCCGAAGACTCTGAAACATCCGAAGCCTGCTCAAAACTCCCCAACTCAGGTTCCACCCTAGGTCTCTTATCAGGAGGGGGCAAAGAACCTCTAATCAAAGTAATCAAATCTTCTGCCATTTTAAGCATATGCTTCTTGGGCACAGATCCTGAAGAACTAGGAGTGACACCAACTGAAGCTAAACCTGGCCTGCCTCTGGGAGAAGCCTTGGAAACAGAAGGAGAAGGCCTAACCACCCTAGGAAGGGAGGGGAGTACAGTAACCTGAGAGGCCCCTTCAGCCTGACCTGCCTCCTGAGAGGCCACATCCTGCAATAACAAAGTCTCCCCCTGGGACTCCAGAGAAACCTCCGGTGGAACCCCCGGCTCCACCGACACCTCTAAAGAACCGGTGTCCGGTACGGACGGCTCTTCTTGCCTGGGCTTAGCTGCTTTGTCCTTGCGCTTCTTGAAGCGGGCGTGGAGCATCCGGCGGCATATTATAATTGCACCGCTTCGAAGACTAACCTGGCACAATCTAACCTTCTCTTAATAGTGCGCTTATTGAATCTAGCACAAAAGCGACACCCCACAACGTCGTGCTCAGGCCCTAAACAAGGAATACACAGAGTATGATAATCTCTATGCGGTATCTGTTTCCCACAAGAAATACAGTTATTCACTTTTTCTGACATCCGGTAAACCACTGAGGCAAGAAAAAACTAAAATATTCCCCAACGGGGTACTTAGCCAACTTTGACTCGGTCTGAAACTCCGAATTCGAAAAATTTCAGAACGCCGAACGGCACTTGCAACGCTGCTTCTGCATCGGACCATGCGGCAAAAAAGACTGAGGATATGACGTCGGTCATGCGCATTTGTACCCTGACGTCCTGATGTCAGTCTAATGCGCCTTGACCGACGTCAGCCTTATACTTTGATATTCGGGCCGACCGAGGACAGCGGACTACCCAAGTGTAAGGACTGCAGCAATGTGAGATGAAGAACATCTGCCAGCACAGCTATCTGGAAGTTTGTAAATAAGTATCTGTCATTGGTGAATATTGAAATGATTTGTGTAAGATGCTTGTGTTACAAATGTATTAGAACTATACATCATGTCTATATCAAACTAGGTTTGTACAGACGTGCGTTGAAAAGATATATTATAAAGTGCTTGTGCAAAATGTATCCAGTGTAACCTACTAGAAAATAATAGAAATGTGCATGCACTATTGTAACTGTTTAGATATATATATTTTAACAGTGGAAAATGGGATACAGGAGGTTAACCTCAGTCTAGTAAATTTCAGAAAAATAGCTGAAATTAAATTATTGTCTTGGAAGTGTTTTATGACTTCCAGCATTTGCCAAAGATCTGAGGAAAAGCCCTTGTCTAGATGTTAAATGCTACCAGCTGACATCAATGGTTGTTTTGGACCTGGGAACTAGAAGTCAGATGACATGAAATGATGTCACTCTGCAAGCTAGCCCAGCAGTAATATCTGAGATATTAATTTGAGAATTCTCTGTGAGAGACGCAGAGACACTGCATTCTGTATTGTCTTTGACCTGACAACAACAACTAGAGAAGACCCATTCAACACATCTGCCTTGCTCTAATGAAGTAAGTTTCTAGGGTATAGTAATTCTCTTAGATTTAGTCAGGAATATAGAGAATCATAGTTTACATGGGTTTCTTCATTTATCTGAGAGTGTCCTGCAATGATGTTTTAAATATTTCCTGCTACTCTGACGTCATGTAAATATATATTCAGTATTGTCTTGTTCTTTTATTATTTATTATTAAATATATTTAAACTTTTCATTGTGGCTGATCTGTGTAGAGATATTTAAGTTCTGACAGTACTTGTATATTTACTTGGTGACACTGTGGTCCACTCCCAACAGCCTTGCTCTTGATCAAACTACCATTTGTACTGATAGTAACATTACACATTAAGACTGGACACCCTTTGTTAAGGGCCTTAAAGTAGCTGATAAGGAGTGACTGGTGGCAGTGATAACTACCTTATAGTCTGGGCAGAAGGGGGCATAGTTAGTAAACCTGTGCCAGTCTTTCCCAGGTGTGTGTGTAAATCAAACCTCAAAGAGTGTGTGTGTCAGCTACTTGGGCAGGGACACGAAGCACTGGCTGGAAAGAGAGAGTGCTGGAGGTCTTGGTTTGGTCACTCAGCTGAGAGCACAACTCTGTAGCTGTGTCAGTGGAGAGTCTTATTGGGGATCTGGAGAAAGGAGGGAGAAATCAGCCCCGGACTGACTGTGGTCTCTGTGTGCTCTTAAGGGAAACTGCACTTGATGCCGACATCTGCATCTGGAAATACTGTATGTGTACTTGTCGTCCTCTCAGTGTACGTCCCTTGCTGTTGCCAGTGGTGAGGATTGAGGCTCCTTGACTACCAGTCTAGTGGTGGGGCATCACACCCACCAAAATCAATCCTCTAGAAATGTCATTTACTTTTTCTTACTCATTTATAGAACATACCAGTGGGGCAGGAGAGCACAAGGGCATTAGG
The DNA here is from genome assembly GCF_019279795.1 of Protopterus annectens. Taxonomy (NCBI): domain Eukaryota; kingdom Metazoa; phylum Chordata; order Ceratodontiformes; family Protopteridae; genus Protopterus; species Protopterus annectens. The sequence goes on along the minus strand of NC_056725.1, from coordinate 1,872,756,633 downwards.
ACCTGGTGCTCATCAGTAGAAAAGGGAGGAGCACCAGATCAGATATGGGTGGATCACTCATGGAAAGCACCACCAGAAGCGCAGTGAGGGCAGTGGTAGCAACTAAAAGAATACTGTGATGATATTCTTGGACAAACCAGACACCAGAAGCTGAGGCATAATGCTTTTCCACTACTGGGCCTTAGTCGGAAACCACCCAGGGCACTGCAGGCAATTCTAGAGACCATAAAAGGAAGGCAACATCAGGTTGCTTGCAGAAGACCAGAAGAAAGGTCACACAAGGAACAGGACTTCAGGTTGCTGTAGACAGAAAGCTTAGAGAATGGGAGAATTAGAGATGGAGGGAAAGGACATAACCATAAACTAGAGGAGCTAAGGCACATCAGGGATGTCTGAAGGGGTAATTTTGAAGAGAAAGTGCAGGAAGACACAGGCAACTGACTGTTGAGACCAACTACTTTCTGGAGTTCTGAAAGTACTTTCTCATGTATGCTGGGGAACCATGAAATGGAACTTTAGTAATGGATTATGGATAAGGATGTCACACAGGAATCCAAGAGGACATGGAGAGGTGAAAGGGTAAGTGGGAATGTAGGGATGGATGACAGTAAAAGTTTAAAAAGGGTAGAAGTCATAGGCCAACTGCTTCTGCTATCAAGCAAATTCAGCATACTGTAATTTCCAAGGAAACTCTACAGACACAATGCTACAAATTTAAAACAGTTTTTCAGATATACACTGGAAAAAAAATTAAAAGACAAGCTATGATAACAGAGAACAGAGGAGAATAAAACAGAGAACAGAGGAGAATAAAACAGAGAAGTTCATCACAAGCATGGGCTAGGTGAGGAAAGATGACAACAAATATGAGGATAAATTATGGCTGAATACTGGGAAAACTGAATGAGGATAAATTATGGCAGAATTTGGGAAAACTGACAGTGGGCTAAGTACCATGGATGCTTTTCATCCTGCCTGAGCTCCATTTTATGGTCTCCTTGTATTCTAAATTTATATCCTCTTCGTCCAGAATTCATTAAAAGGAAAAATATGCTGATTACTCCACTGCATTTTTGCTATAGTTTTTCCAATAACAGATAGTTTGTGTTAGTAAACTCTGCATCTGACACCAGCATTATAAATATGACACAAGTAGGACAGTTTCGTCAGTGAAGAGAGATCAAGTGACAGCTGGTTAAGTACAAAGGTGAAAAACACAAGGATATTATAAAACAAACTTCCACTTTCTTTTATTCTGTTTTATAATACATTTTCTTTATCAGTACCACCCTGTTGTAATAAAGGTTTCCACACTTACAGACTCATAAGTAGGAGGAGAAGTTGGAAGTTGCGGAGGAGGGCCTCTTTGCTGTGGAGGCTGGAAATTGTTGAAGGCCTCGTATGTGCCCACTTGTGGTACTCCATTGATATTTTCCTGTGGAAAGAAGAGTTATACTGTGAGATGGAACAAGAAGCCAAAAACTAACAAAAGCTCAAATGCCATGCTCAGTTTTCATTGAAATCCAGGCTTTTGAGATAGAATGCCTGTGGGCTGAATCATAGTTTTTAAATAACATTTCTTCCAGTGCTACAATCTATTACAGACCAGTGCCACTTCCTAATACAGTTAGCCAAATTGTGAAAATGCAACACTATATTAAAGCATATGGTCTAAAACCAATTTAAACTGCACAACAGAAACTGATAATAGAACAGACTTTATGGACCTGTTCAAGAGATCATTGCCCATAAAACAGATTCCAGGAGAATGGTAAAGAGCTACAGTAGCATCTCTCCACAAGGAATGAGCCAAGACCATCCAAGAAACTGCAGCCCAATAAGCCTGGCTTCAACAACATAGAAACTAACAAAAAATAAATAAATAACAAAAGAAACAGATTCCTCTGAAACAATTAACAGCAGGATACAGATCAGTACAAGTTCAAAATAAGAGGGTTCTATGCCAGGCTCTGAGGCATGAAGGGGCAACCCAACAACCCCTGAATATGACCCAGATGACAAAGATGGATTTATCTGGCAAAGTTGCCTTAGAAGTCGAGCATAGGAGTGGAAGGCCAGTACCAGATATTCATCCTGGGGGGGGGGGGGGGGTCATTCCTGCACACTGAAATTCTACTATTTACTTGAGAAAGAGGTGCCCCATATACAGCACATGTACCTGACTTTATGAAGCCATGTTTGCACAGTAGCCTTCATGGGGCATGTATGGATATGTGCATGCCCACAGGGGAAAATACAGAAGGCCCAGATTATCAAGTGCGCATATCAACTGCTGGGAGAGGGGTTATGGCCATAATAAAAAATGAATTTATGGCTGCTTGGAGGAGGACCTCTACAACATGCTTTGATCCCACTGTGGAACAAATAGGCCTGTCTGACTGAGGAGAGGGAGAGTTGCTAACAAACGTGGAGTTGAAAAAAAAAATGAAGTCCAGCTTAACACATTCTATAAGAGAAGTGGACAATGAGCACCTAGTCAATGTCTTTTACTATGCTTCAGTAAAGTCTTTACCCCTTTTACACAGAATAATCATCATCAAGCAAAAAGAACTGGTTGCATAAAGGAAACTGATAAAATGGCTACAAAAATAGCTGAAAGTAAAACTGAATGAGTGATGGTAAAGGGGACATCACATTACAGGGAGGCAAATTGCAGAAATCCTACCAACAGCAGTCTTGGCCAAGGTGCGCTTTACTGTACTCCCTGCATACACAAGAAAAAGCAATTACTACAAAATCATTTCAGCTGCAAATAATGAAGGGCAATGGCGAGAGAAGGGGTCAATTTCAGGAAGAATTTAAAAAGCAGTCAAATGGACAGACAGAGGTTGATCCACATTTTCTTTTTTATATTTAATTTTAGTTAAAAGTTTCCAAACATGCTGCCAGCTTAAACATGTCCTGGAGCAACATGCTAAAGTGGCAAGTTACCAATATTTTACAAGGAGCATGGTGAGTCACAGTGAAGCTTTTCCTAAATGATGCAGAGAACATACTTCTGTTAGATGGAGAGCAGTACAGATAGATTAAATGGAGATATTTTTTTCTTTACCTTGTGATGTTTATTGAAGTAGTGGCAGCATTTGATGACGAACATAAGGGAATAGTTTCCATATTAAAAACATTCAATACCAACCCATACAAAATTCAGTGGATAACATACTGACTAAGCAATAAGACAAACTGGGGCAGTGTTACCGGTCTATCAAGATGAGGGCTATCAGCTGTATTCAGCTAGGCTCTGTGAAGGGACCATTACTTTTTTTCTCAGCTAGACATGTGGAAAATGGACACCACCAGACTGCCAAATGTCTAGAGGACTGTAAACCTGTGCAGTAGTAATGACCTCATATACTTGGTGTCAGTAAATGTGGCACCTTAACACTGAGCAAAATGAACATAATTTAATTGTTACTGAATTATCACGCAAGGCAAGGAAGCATACATTTAAATAAATGAAAACTACACATACTGACATATTTTTAGTTGCAAACATGTATCATTTATAATCTTCTACAGTTGTTGCCATTCAGTTACTGTCTTCCCTTAAACCCCATTCCTCCATCAAAACATTATTCTACAAGTATTGTTCCCACAGTTCCCATTTTTCCATGTAATTTGCTCCTACTCATTTCTAAGGATCACACTTCCAGTTCTTTTATTTCTGTTACTATATTTACTATTACTACTATTATTGGTTTAGACTTTGATTTCCATTTTATAGTAACTGCTTTTTTCATAGCCACCAGAATTAAACTCAGCAAGGCAATTCTGAATCAAAGCTCCAAAAAATAATTTCCCAAGTTCCACCAATTTGCTCACCCAGTACTTCTGACAGCGTAATCTGCAAGGAATTTTTAAAGTCTGACAACTCATTATACATTAACAAAGAATTCACCAGTAGAAACTCTTCCAATGTATATGAGATAAAATTCTTTGCCAATTGCAGCTCAGATTGGCTAATTTATTTAGCTACATGCTCATGCGGAGCCTTTTATATAGGCCAAACATCTAGGCCTCTCAGACTAAGAATTTCGGAGCACATCAGTAACATTAAAAAAGGCAGAATTAACAATGCTTTATACAAACATCAGGTATCACACCCTTCAGATTCTTTTATGTTTACTATTAATGACATTATCAGGGGTAAAAAATCCAACAAAACAGGTTGGCATGCATTATTAAACTCAAAGGAGAAAAAATGGATTGTTAAGTTGGGTGGTCTTTTTCCACCCGGTTTGAATGACAAGTTTTAGATTAAACCAATCAGATTTGTTTGCAGTCCATATAAAGGAATGCTTGGAGCATGCTCATTTCACACTGAAGAAGGCTGTGTAGTTAGTACCAGCCGAAACCGGTTTGTGTACCTCTTTGCTGTCCTATGTATTAACAATAAATTGTTTATCATTGGGTTTTGGTCTTGCTGGCTCTTCTGTTTGTTTTTAACTCATTATACTGCCAAAAAATATGTTTTCAATTACCTCTTTCTTCACCAATCACTCTTCTAACATTCGTAATCAACCTGAGGAAAAATTCTTTGGAGTCTGCTTGGGATATAAAAATACCTATGTAAACACTATCCGGCAAAGATCCTAAATCTTCTAGACTTCGTTGCATCTTTGGAAGCCATACATATTCTCCCATTGTTTCTTTGTGAATTGCTTACCCAGTCTCTCTTCCCAATCCTTTCTAACCTTCTCCGATTGATTCTTATGGTTATCATGCAATATTTTATATGCCCTACTAATTATCGCTTTTCTAACAGTAGCATCTGTTCTAGATTCTATTAAAAACTCTTTGCCAGTGCTGGTCTTTCACTCAGGATGCCCCTATTCCTTTTTCTTTGCCTATACTCTGATATTAATCCTTGATAGGGAAGGCAATCTCCAGCCTGCAGTCAAAATGAATTTATAGCCTCTTGCAAATCTATTGCCTCTCTCTAATTATTTGCTCCCAGTACCGTGGTTCTTTTGCAGGTTTTCTCCATTAAATTCCAGCCTCCTCTTGCCTATTCTCTGCACCCCTAATTATAGTCATCCCTACTGACAGTATCTCCATTTCTCCATTCCCATATTTGCTTAGCTCTTACAATACTTTCTGCTACTTTATGAATACAACTTTCTGTATGGTTATCGTTATTCTCCTTAAGGGAGCTTCATCCAAAATTCCAGTCTATCCTTGTTTATTGGGTTTCCCCTCATTTCATTATCATCATTTTCCACTTAGAATTATAGCTTTCACCTTGTGTTATGTATGGAAACTTAACTGTGTAGCTCTGAAATACATTTTCAAATCAGGTAATTCCAAATCACCTTGTTCTACTGGAAGGAACAGTTTATCCCACTTGACTATCTCTCTCTCTTCCACTCCTAGATAAAATCCTGCTACTTTTTATTAATGGCTATCCACAACTTCTCTTGACCTGTGTGTAAAACTAAAGGGACTAAAAACATTTTCACTGCTTGTATCTTGCTGTCCATATCCATAAAAAAAAGCATCCAATTTCTCAGTTTTTGTTTTACCTTTTGTGTACTCTCTTTCCACACATCCTTAGTTGCCACAACAAAATCCTTATTAATCCATACTCCAGAGTACTTCATTTTATCATGTCCCCAAAAAATGTTTTTTTCCAGGACCAATTTGTCTGTGGGTAAATAGTTTACAGCTATTGCCTTTGTTTTACCTTCATAAATTTGGTATCCTGAAAAGACTAGAGATTGTCCGAGAATGTTCCACAACAATGAAATGTCCTTTTATGTCTTTATCAGTTACAAAACAATGTCATCTGCAAATAAAGCCAACTTGTTTTGATTACTATACTAATTATATCCTTGAATTTTTGAGTCCCTTACATTCTTTGCCAATAGTTCAAATACAACACAAATAAAAAAGGGAAACAGAGCAGAAGAACCAGGCAAGGCTGTCCTAACAGAACTTATTAGACAGGACTCCCTCCAACACAAATTTTTACCTTTGATCCTGCATGACTGATTCTTATAATTATCAAGCAATATTTATATGCCCTATTAATTATCCCTTTTTAACAGCTGCTTCTGTTCTCGATTCAGCTAAAAACTCTACCACAGCAGTTATTTCACTTAAAATCCCCCTACCACTTTCTCTTTGCCTCTAATCTGAGATCAAGCCCTGATAAGGAAGGCAGTCTCTAGTCTGCAATTAAAATGTCTTCTTGGCCTCATCCCACTCTATTACCTTTCCTGTTTGAGTTTGTTCCCAATATCTTGGTTCTTTTGCCAGGTTTTTCTAGTAAATCTGAGCGCTCGTCTATTTTCTGTAGCCCTACTTACAGTCCTCCCTATTGGCAAAATCTCCTTTTCTCATTTTCATATTGGCTAAGTTCTTAGAATACTTTCTGCTACTTTATGAATGCAATATTCTGTATGAATGTAATATTCTGTATGGTTGTTACTTTCCTTAGAGATATACATCTAAAATCCCACTCTCTCTCTTTCTTTAACTTCCCCCATGCTTCATCATCTCCCTTTCCATTTTGAATTATAAACTTATGCTTGTGTTATGTACATGAGCCTTAACTGAGTAGCTCTAAAATATCCCTTCAAATCAGGTGAACATAAACCACCTTGTTCTACTGGAAGGATCAACTTATCCCACTTAATTCTTGCCATTTTCTCCTCCCAGATAAATTTCCTCAATTCACTGTTGTCCATAACTTCTCGAGTTGATAAAAGTATGCCTGACCCATATACAAGACTAAAGGGACTGAAAACATTTTCACTGTTTGTATCTTACTGTCCATAAATAACAGTTACCAGTTTCTCAATTTTTGTATTACCTTTGCTTTAGTCTCTCCTGACATATCCTTAGCTGCCATAACAGAAGCCTTTTTAATCCATGCTCCTAAATACCTCATCTTATCATGTCACCATAAATATGGGTAATGCTGAACTAATGTGTGTGGGTACATATTTTACAGCTATAGCCTTTGTTTTACCTTCACCAATTTTATTTCCCCAAAAGACTTGCAACTGTCTCAAAATGTTCCACAACACTGACATGTCCTTTTCTGGATTTATCAGGAACAAAATAATATCATGTTAATAAAGCCACCTTTTCTTGATTACCACACCAATTATACCTTTGTATTTCAGAGTGCCTTATTTTCTTTGCCAGTGTCTCTAAATATAAAGCAAGTAAAGGGGAATGTGGACACCTCTGACTGCTTTCTCTATTCAAAACACAGCTCATCTGTGAGGAACCCTCCCCCCAACACCACCACACTGATGAATATCTATCACTTTTGGCATCACGTTTGCCATTCTTTTAGCCATTAGAGACAAACACTTTATAATCATGGTTTAGAATTGAAATGGGCCTACATGAAGTTGGATCTGATGGGTCATTACCATCTTTAGGTATTACAATCACCACAGCTTTATTCCCGAATGTTGGTGCTTCTCCTCCTTTAAAACACATTTAAACAAAGCTTTCCAGACCATTACAACTTTCTTCTCTCCTAGCTTCCAAACTTCCACAGAAATACCATCTATTCCTGGAAACCTTCCTGTAGATTGGCTATACATCACACTTTTATCTCATCGACTCCTATCCTGTTAGTAATCGAGCCTCCTCTACCCTCTAGCATTGACGCATTTAATTCTTCCATAAACATTTCCATTTGTACTTTTTCTTGACTTCCACATTTTTTTTCTGCTTGGAACAGATTTTCATAAGATTTCTGAAATATTTCCAATACCTCTAAAGGTCTCTGGTTATTTTCCTGGTTACAGGCTCCCTAAGTTTGAAAACAACCCCTTCTAATTTCTGTTGTCTGAAAAAGAAGTTATGTACCTACCATAACATTCCATGTTAGTTGTCTTCATCTCGCCTTCTTTCTTTCTTGTTGGGATCGGAGCCAGTCCTCGGCTCCGACTCGGCCATCTTCAATAGCTCGAGAGCTGTTTACTGGCTCAAGGCTACCCCTTATTCCATAACGCCTAGAGCTAGCTACCCAGATCTCGTTTGAAATAGCTAACTCTAGCTATAGCTATATAATGAACCCCTCCAAGCAAAAAAAGTTAGGCATACCTGTCATATACTCTAAGTCAGTAGAGGAAACAAACCAGAGAACACTCAGCCAGTGAAATCTGAACTCCTCTCGGTCCAATAGGACAGGGGGATGGAGGGGGAGGGAACACAAGAAAGAAGGTGTGATGAAGACAACTAACATGGAACGTTATGGTAGGTACATAACTTCTTTATGTTAAGTTGTCTATCTCGCCTTAGTTTCTTGCTTGTTGGGACAGCATCCCTACCACCTACGATCCTGGGCGGCTCATTGGAATAGACTTTTCAGAACAGTGGAACCAAAGTTAGCTCTACTTCTGGAGACCATATCTAACTTGTAATGAGAAGTAAAGGTATGAGGATTTGCCCATGTAGCAGCTGCTCAGATAGAGTCCATGGGCAACCTAGACTGGAAGGCTACAGAGGTGGCCAAAGCCCTAGTAGAATGACCTTTCGGTTTGATAGACAACTCTGTTTCTTAGTTGATAGATTAAGGTAATAATGTGAGACAACCACCTGGATAAGGTCACTTTGGAAACTGGGAGGCCTTGTTTGCCCCTAGCATAGGAAAGGAAAAGTTGGTCCGACTTCCTTATATCCTTCGTTCTATGCAGGTAAAAACGCAATTGTCTATGAACATCCAATTGGTGTAATTTGTATTCTGCCTTGGTGGTGTAGTTAGGGAAAAAACACAGGGCAGTCTATAGATTGGTTTAGATTATTTTCTGAGCAGACTTTCGGAAGGAAAGAGGGATTAGTCCTCAGAGCAACCCTGTCCTTATGAAAAACTAAGTACAGAGGACGGACACTTAGTGCCTGAAGTTCAGAGATGCATCTGGCTGAAGTAATAGCTACCATAAATTTTCCATGATAGAAACTTAATGGAGCAGGATACTGCCGGTTCAAAAGGGGCATAATCAAGGAGGTTAGTACCAAATTAAGGTCCCAAGGAGGAGGGGAATCTCTCACTGGGGGCCTAAGGAGAGTGGTCCCTCTGAGAAAAGCTTTACACAGCTTATGAGACATAATGTTTACATTAGACAACCCAACATGTAAGTTAGAGATGGCCGCCAACTGAACCCTGATTGTAGCAGAAGCTGACCCAGAATGAAAAAGTTCTGCTAGGAACTCCAAGATTTCGTGAACTGGGGCTGAAAAGGGATCTATGTTCCTAGCCTCTGCCCAACAAGAAAAGCGTTTCCATTTGCTAGCATAAGTCTTTCTAGTGGTGGACTTGTGAGAGGAGACAATCTCACGAACAGCCGGGGAAATGCTGGGAAGCCTGGCTAGGGTAGGAAGTGGATCAACCAAGCTGTGAGCTGAAATGTTTGGAGAGACTGATGCAGCTCGCCTGATTGATGAATCAGCAGGTCTGGAATAGGATCCAGAGTCCAGGGCTGCTCGAGAAGGTAACGGTGCAGTAACAGGAACCACATCTGTCGAGGTCAGTAGGGAGCAATGAGGATCATTTTGCAACCCAATGAAATAGCTTTCTGTATGAGTTTGGGTATAAGAGGAAACGGAGGGAAGGCATAAAGAAGTCCCTGAGGCCAATCGTGGACTAGAGCTTCTCTGGGAGAGTGACCGGGAAGCAGAAGGGAGAAGTAGTTGCTGCATTTGCTGTTGAAGGGGGTGGCAAAAAGATCGCAGCAAGGCTGTCCCCATTTGCGGAAGATCAGATCTGCAACTACCTGATTCAGAGACCACTCGTGAGGCATGACAATAGCTCTGCTGAGCCTGTCTGCTATGATGCTGGACCTCCCAGGGATGTGCAATCAGAAATCGTTGGGAGGAGATTGCCCACTGCCAGAGTCTGAGTGCTTCTTGACATAGGGGGTAGGACCTGGTTCCGCCCTGCTTGTTGATGTACCACACCACTGACATGTTGTCCGTTTGAATTGCAATGGCCCCAGAAGGGAGAGAGTTCTGAAGAGCTTGCAAAACTAGGAGCACGGCTCTCATTTCCAAGACGTTTATGTGCAGATGGTACTCGTGAGGCTGCCAAGTGCCTTGGACTGTCCTGCCCTGATAATGCCCACCCCACCCTATCAGGGAGGAGTCCGTGGTTGCTATGGCAACAGGAGGGGGCTGAATGAATGGTCTGCCCTGAGACACTAGTGGGGAGACCATCCACCAGGAAAGGTGCCTTTTGCATGTGTCTGTAATCATGATCATGTGAGACATGGGGAGCTGTTGAAAGGACCACTGTGTGAACAGAAGCCACTGAAGGATTCTCATGTGAAAGCGGGCCAGAGGGATCAGAAGACTTGCCGCTGCCATGGAACCCAGAGTTTGAAGGACCAACCTGACTTGAACCCTTTTGCACTGCATGAGGATTAAAACTTGCTGGCGAACTGTGGCCACCCTGTCTGGCGGTAGCCTTGCGGACATACTCCTTGTGTCTAAGTCTGCTCCTATATAGGTAATAGATTGACAGGGCAACAAGGCAGATTTTTTGAAATTTATAGTAATGCCTGACTGGGAGCAAATTGTGATTGTGTAGTCCCTGGCTTGAAGAAGTTGATGCCTGGTAGTAGCAGTAAGGAGCCAGTCATCTAGATATGGAAACACCTGGAATCCTTGTTGCCTCAGGTGAGCCGTGACCACTGCCATACATTTGGTGAACACCCTGGGGGCTGTGGTGAGACCAAAGGGCAGAGCTCTGAACTGGTAGTGACTGGCTCCCAGCCGTTAGCGAAGGAATCTCCTGGAGCGCCTGTCCATTTTGATGTGATAGTACGCATCCTGGAGATCTATGGAGCACATCCAATTGTCCAGACCCAGAAAGGGTAGAATGGACTGTAGCATGACCATCCGAAACTTTATTCCTCGAACAGACTTGTTTAGTCTGCAGAGATCCAAAATCGGTCTCCAGTCCCCTGTCTTTTTTTGGTACCAAAAAGAACCTTGAGTAAGTTCCGGATCCATGTCGGTCTGCCGGGACTTCCTGGAGGACTCTTTTTTTCTAGCAGTTTTGAAACTTCTATGACTGCTTGGTCCCCCAGATTGGGTGGAACATCTGGAAGGGATTTGTTTGACGATGAGGGGGGTTGAAAGAAAGGAATTCTGTAGCCTCCGGATAGGATTGAGTGTACCCATTTGTCTTGCGTTAAGTTCCGCCAGGCTTTTGGGTACAGTGAAAGTCTTCCCCCAACTGCCTCCAGAGGCGGGCAACCCTTCAGGGATGCTGGAAGGGCTTCTCAGAGAAGGATTCTCTGCTACCCTGGTTCTGTGGACCCCCTCTGCCATGAGGGCGGTGTCTGTTATTTCCTCCTCTGTCCCTGGAGGAAAAATCACTACGTGTGTCAGGCGAGGCTCCCTGGGATTTTCAAAACCACATTTTACCACTCTTCTGACCCTTGGGGTATGGTCTGGAAGGAGTGGAAAAATGGACTCCCATGGCAGAGAGAGTCTTGCCTTCTTGCTCACACCTAGTCAGAGTGTCTTTCACCTATGGTCCAAAGAGAAAGGAACCATCAAAGGAGGTGTTGGTGAACGACGCTCTAAAGGGTACTGCAAAATTACACAACTGCATCCATGCATGTCTCCTAAGGGCCACGCCTGTACCTGCGGCTCTACTCGCACCATCGGCTACATAGGAAATGAGCCACATCGAGGAGTTGACTACAGAATTAAGGATCGCCAGCTGAGAAGCCACTTTTTCTTGAGTCCCTTCAGCTGATGGATCCTGAAGGGCATCTCCGAGCTCTTTAAGGAGATCCCGCTGAAGACGGGTAAATGGCATAAGTAATTCAGTGACCTCATAGAAAAGGTCGCTGAAGCAAACATTCACTTCCCATATCTATCCATAGTCCTAGACTCCTTGTTAGGAGGATGGTCAGACGAAGAAGTTTCCGTTAACTCGTTCTTAGTGGCTGCTGCTACCACCATGGCATCCACAGGAACACATTTGGTAAGGAACTGCTTATCAAGGGGTGCAGTGATAAACTTGCCGGGTCTCCTCGGGGTTGGTTCCACTGTATGCGGGGCTGACCAAGCCTTTCGAGCCACCACTGACATGAGTGGATCGAAAGGCGGAGAAACCCAGGAGGTGGAAGGTCGGGAACCAAACGCATCCAGGAATACAGAATCTTCCTCGGTAGGGGCTAGGGGATTTCTAGTTCCCCCTCTGCTTGAGCATTTCCAGGATGTCCGAAAAGGAAACATCTTCAGAGGGGGATCTCTGGGATCCTTCCGATTCATCCAAATCCGTATCCGAAGTGACAGACTCAGGGGAGTCAATGTGCTTCCTCTTGCACTTCTTCCAAGGGGGTTCCTCTGAATGATCAGGGGAGGCCTCAGAATAAGAGGAAACACCCAATGGGGTGCCCTGGAGCACCGGTTCCCCACGCTTGGGGTCTGGAGGAGGGGCAGAGGTTGACGCAGGCACTACAGGGGACGGAGCCGGTGGGGTCGAATGTGGAGCTAACTCAGTGCCAGCACACTCCTCACGACATCGAAGGAGTCCCTGCCATGATGCAGAGAAGGCTCCAGTTCAGAGGAAATCGGAATCCTTCTCCGCACCGAGGGAGATGGCTCCGAGGCCGATGTAGGAGCCGAGTTCACCTGCTCCGAAGCTCCGAGTGTGAGAACGGGGTCGGACAAGGGTCCGATGCCACTCACCCCCTCGGAGTCGAGGGAGTCTTGGTGCCCAGATCCCTCGAAGGACGGCACCATCGAGGGGATCTGAGCAGACGATGGAACCGAAGGAGAAATAAATAGTTATTGGAGCCGACGATTCCACGATTCAAACCCCAACAAACTCCAGCTCCGAGCTCCATGGAGTCGGAGGAGGAATATCGATAGAAGTGGACGGAGCCGACACCTGTTGAGGAGGGCTGGACAACATCTTGGCAAGTGCCTGCGTCCAACAGCCTACTGACCACTCTCTCTCCACGTCATGATCAGAGAGCCTAGAGGACCAAAGATCTGTGACTGCGCTCACTCTGCAGCAGGGGAGACCAAGGAGCTGAATTGTATGGATTCTATAGAAGAGGACCTCAGCCTCTTGTTGCTCCACGACGGCTCCGAAGATACTGATGGAGCCAACGGGGAGATAGTCTCCTCAGTTCCGACCAGAACCGAAGTAGCAGGTAAGGTTTGAACCAATGACGGCTCCGAGCTGGGAGCCGACGATTTGGTCGGTTTTGGGGATTTCACAGGCTGAGCCTTGGCCGGTGAATCCTGGGGCTTAAAAAGACCCCTCAGAATAAGCTTAGTTTTGCGCTGCTGCAGAACTCTTGGGCTAAATACATGACGTATAGAACAAGAGTCCTGCAGGTGCACTGCGCCTAAGCAATAGACACAAGAAGTGTGCCCATCTGTCAGAGACATTTTCTGACAGCATGAGTCACACTTCTTGAATCCAGACACCTTGGATTCTTTAGACATATTCTACAATTACTTGCAAGGTACTACACTGATTTGTTTGGCCAACATGCCGAACAGCAATAGCAAAATACCACAACACTAACACAAAAAACAAAAACCCACAGTATACTACAGATAAAGATAGTTTTTTTTTTTTTTTTTTTTAAACTAGGAAGCCTCTAACTTAAACGGCTACCTTACAAAGATAGAAGGAAAAGCTTAAACTAACCGCTAACCTACAAGAAGGGATAGGGGTGGGGGAAGGGAATAACTCTCTAATTTAAACGAGTTCTAAGGGAAAGACTACAAAAACACTCAACTTAAACCCACAGTTCTAGACTATAAAAATAAACAATAAACTCCCAGACAAAGTACTAATCTGACAAAAAACAGTTAAATAGAAAAACCTTATACGAGCCTGAGCCAGTAGAAACGACACCTCGCAGCTGAAGCGGCAAACAAGATCTAGGTAGCCAACACTAGGCATCAAGGGATAAGAGGTAGCTTCGAGCCAGTAAACAGCTCTCGAGCTATTGAAGATGACAGAGTCGGAGCCGAGGATCGGCGCCGATCCCAAAAAGCAAGAAACGAAGCGAGATAGACAACTTAACATCCACTGTTCTAACTCCAGAGCACAAAAGCTTTTATCATCAAAAAACAGTTACAGCAATATTTTTAAACTCATGCATATTATTGAGATAGTCCCTTATTTTCTCTTTAGCACTCTGCAGTTGCACCTCTTCTTGTTCTGAGAGATTCCCTCATTCTGCAATACTTTAACCTTTGTCAGTACCTCTAAAAAGTCTGGTTACTACTTAACCATATATTTTTCTTTTCTCTCTACCATATTTTTAAACTCCACTTTCATTTTATCCCACTACCTAGCTATACTTTATGAATAAATTTCTATTTTCCCTAATAACTCCCAAATGATTTCCACTACCCATTTTCCTTAAATGTCTTTTTAACAGATATGAAGGGAAACTCTCAGATTTCATTTTATTTCATTACCCTGCACTTTTATTTTAGTTATCACTGGTGCATGACAAGTAACAGTTTTTGGATGAGTACTGAAATTTTCAATCAAATGCACATATTCTTGTGAAACAATTTCTGTCTAGCCTAGCCCAGTTTTTGTACTTTGAGGAATAATATGTAAATGCTTTACAAGCTCCTAATACTAAATTCATATTTTCCATACCAAATATTTTCATACATTTCTTGAAAAAAATCAACCCTCTTTTGTTATATTTTCCCTTTCAGGCCCCCCCCCCCCCCACATACATCCTCCCTGTTGCAAATCAAATTCCAGTTCCCACCTACAAGCAATATTCCCTGCTGAAAGCAGATTACTTCTCTCAGAATTTTAAGCTCCATTCTAGGAGTTTTAGGTGGAATATAGATACATTTCATTGTAATCCTCCTCCCTTGCCAGTAGCACCTTGCCTCTACACACCTACTATTTATCACCTAGTGCCCCCTCTTTTATCAGTACTAGAGCTCCTCTAATAATTAATATAAGTACCTCTCTTTTCCTTTGTCCCAGACATTCTACTGAACAACCATCCTGAAATCCTTTCTTTATCAAATTCCCATGCTAAGTTCTTTCCAAATGTGTATCCTGCAGAATAGCTATTTGCACTCTGCATTTTTTAATATAGTTCACTACCTCTTTTTGTACATACCTGTGAGACTATTCACATTTAAAGATAATATGGAAAGTGTTGTCATTATGATGTTAGGCGAAACAGCTTTTTTTAAGTCTATTTTTAGCTTTTGAGTTACATGCACACACTAACATTTGGCAGGTTGATCTTTTATAATACAGTTACTTCTCGTCATATCCACTTGAACCTATGTGACATCTTACAAGACCTTTTGTTTTAATGAAAACCCTTAAAAAAACAAACATACCCCCAGAACAATCTCATAACCTATTAATACAAACACACAACACTTTGTACATCTTAGGATAATGAAATTTAACCTTCCTACAAGGAACAACTGCCCCAGAGTGACAGCTTCACTCACGGGGTTGAACTGACCTATAATGAAGGATATCCATGTTAAGATGCATGGTACAGCCTGTGCTTCTACTTGCACTAAGTGCTGTTTTTGTCTTATCTTTACTCTTCTCCCACATGTAGAAAAACTTGAATGCTTTCAGAAAACATTATCTTTTAGTCACTGAAAGACAGGAGTATTCGTTTTTTATTGCCCTAATAAGCTTGTCTCCATAGAAACATGAAAACCAGACATACTGTTGCTTTCAGCTATAAGCTTCTCATGTTGCACTGTGAACATTTATTTGTTAAAGGAAAGCCTTTCATTACATTATTCACTTGCTTCCCCTTAAAACTTGTTACATTAAACAAAGGGCATTGATCCAATCATATCCCTATGCAAAATAAATAAAATGCACATCAGTTTTACTTAACATGCTCTTTTGTTCAGGCTTTCTTCTCTTTTTACACTGCAGTTCCTACATTTCCTAAAAAAAAAAAAAAAAAAAAAAAAAAAAAAATGAATAAGAAAAAAGGACATGTGTACGTTAGTATTCCTATTGCACACAAAAATAACGGAAAAAGCTTTACTTCATAGCATGTAGTATGCAGGAGCGGCCTTAAGTCAACTGGTGCCCTAGGCAAAATGGCTCCATGACGCCCCCCTCACACCACCTGGTGCCCCCATCCTGGTCTACCTACACCAAATAAATACTGGAAAAGTGCCCCTGCTAGAGCAGCACCCTAGGCAGCCACCTAGTTGTCCTATGCCTAAGGCCGGCTGTGGTAGTACGTCATGTTTTCTACAACAATACGGTTAAGAACAAAAACTGTTTTACTTAGTTAGATCTGTCCTTTCCCCCCTCCTTAAATGTTCTTTTAAACATTAATGACATGAATTAGGACACATACTTTGGAGTCCCCTACAAGTTTAAGAAAGTCAAAAAGTCCATTATTTCTAGGTTTTCTTGTTTTGCCATATTTCACAAATGTGATTCATGCTTTATAATCTCGTATTTATTCATTAATTCCTTAGTCGCTGGTTTTCTTCCTGATTGCCATCTCTCAAATCCAGTCTCTGGTTTATTTCCAGCACACTCTTCTTTCTCCTAGTCAACTCCTGTGCTTTTTTGCCCTCTCAAGCATTTTCCTTTGGAACATTAGAAAAGGTTTCACTGGCATAGTCTCTGCATGAGCTTTATTATGAGAAGAATGAGAAGGAAAAACCCCTTCTGTTTGATAGCTCACTTTTGTTGGACAAATTTCTGTATTTCTTCCTTTGTATGTTCTGCATCAAAAAATTACTTTGACCCTCTAGGAAAACATATTCTGAAAACAGCTGGACACAGCATCTTGAATCCCTCATCTGCTTCTTGACATTCTCTGACAGCTGGAAAACAATTACTCCTCTTCTGCCTGGTGTACAGTGAGTAATCCTTTACCACAGTCTGTCTTCAACTTTTTGTACTTTGTCATTCTACCATAGTTTTGTCAGTTATCAACTCTTTCTGCTGGTAGGATTGCAGCTTTACTATTAAGTGGTCTTGGCTGCTTTCTCATGGCTAGGTATGGACCATACACACAATGTTCTCTTTCGATTAACAACTTCTGCTATGAAATACCAATCCAGTTGCTTATTTATTTGTACTTTCATAAAATTAACAGTCTGCTCCTTCCAGTTTCTTTGATGCAGTAAAAAATCTCAGGTTTTTCCTACGTGCTCTGTCCTCTAATTCTACCAACACTCAGCCTGCCTTTTCTTTATTTAGACCTCTTGATTTTTGCAGTTTTATCAGCTCATCAGCATATCTGTTTAAAGCTTCTCACATTTTTCCAGCTTTTTTTATTTAAGTCGATAAACTTCTTCAGTGTTTCATTTATTTTAATCAGTTCTGGGCACATTTCAGTTATTTTTTCCGCTAGATTACTGGTAGTCTCATGCCTTGCATCAAAGCTGGAGCTTGAATTGCATTCTTCTGAACAGTTGCAAGATTCTTCCAAGCCAGTGTGTTTTCTCCTCATCATTCGTGACTGATTTTTTCAGATTCTATAAATTTCTTCTTTGCTGGTATCCAGGCAGTGCACTTAATAGCCAGTAATGGAAATTTAGCCAGAAAGACAAATTAACTGACTCTCTTTTCAAAGTTTCCTTTTTCACACTAGGAGAGATGAAATTAAGCTGTTGCTCAATGTGCAGCCATCTTGGAAGATCAAATGGCCATGAATTAAGATTACTAAATAAAAGGTCAAATCACAAGCAACTACATCATTAAAGATACAGCTTGGGGTGAGCACTCTTACAATCACACAATCTGCAAGGTTTCACTGCAACAGATAAACAACTGGGTTGTATCTAACCCTACATGTGTCATGGCTTTTCCCCCCTTTATAAGCTGCACTGATACTTGTTCTCTTCATTTCAAGACAGGATAACTCGCAGGGTAGAATGAATGTGGTAAACAAATAGTTGTATTTGTGTACAGATAAATACAACTGCAAGAAACAAAAAAAGTACAATATCTAAATGTAACATATGCCCCATGAATGATGGGCTACAGTAACTTTAGAAACCGTATTAAAATCAAGTAGAATAAACACAGTGGTAATGCAAAAAAAAAAGGCCTGATGGTAATGTCTACTGTAAAACAAACAAAATACTCTACATCTTACTGTAAAGGCATATAGCAGTGACACCCAGGAGAAGCCAATAAATAATCCCTGGAAGCTGAGAATAAAAAAAAGAATGCTAGGAGACAGAGATATGATGCTATTAACTGGCATAACAATAAAATTATGCATGTAAGTAAATAAATGAAATGGAGTTTGGGGGAGGGGTGACACGTGAAATGCCTTGTATTGAAAGTTTATTAAACCGTGTAATAGAGTCAAAAAAAGTTACACAATCCTACAGTACAAGACAATTTCATGCATCACACAAACCAGAACCCCATGTTTTCCATTTTATTTGTAGTGTGTCCAATTAACTAAGTGGCTACACTGCCCAAGATGCTAAAGTATTTGGGTAGTTAAATATATGTTTTTATAAAAGATGTGTCTTGCTGGTGGATTGGCAGTTGAATTCTGATGCTGGTTTTAAACATATTTTTACTTTTGGGTCAGTTAATTTTTTGATGTATTTTAGTAGTGTTGTGTGGGTTGTATTAGGACAGATAGTTTTATAAGTTGTGATTTTTGTTAACTGAATTTTAATTTAGATAGGTTCCAATTTGTTTTACCACTGTTGCAACTACCAGGCTGGTTACTTGCAGTTAAAGTCTACAGATAAATACATATTTACTTATTTTTTTACTTTTTTTTTCATTTTAAAAATTTCAAAATAATGGATTTCTTTCCCAGTGCAACACATTTAGAGAGGGCAGTGTCATTTTGGGGTAAGAGTTATTTTTATATTTTATGTGCATTATATGATGTTACTTTTTCACACTGAGGTGAATGGAAATGAAGTCTACATTTTAGTTTGGATTGTGTTAAGTGTAGGGTGACACAGGGGTGCAATGGGTAGCACTGTTTGTTGCCTAAAAGCAAGAGGTTTGCTTCACAGAAGTTGCTAAAGCCTTGCTAGAGTGGCAATGACTTTGCCTGAAAGTGTCTTTTTATGGTAAAAACAAGAAAAAGCAACAGCATGAGACAACCACTAAGAAACTGTATGTTTTGACCATGATTGTACATTTTTTCTAATCGTCATAAAAATTAAACAGTTGATCAGAAGCTTTCAACGTTTTCTGCTCTATCAACGTACTTGTGAATTTTCAGTGTGTGTACAAGTCTCTCTCTAACTTTTTGGTTTTGGAAAGAAAACAGGGAGATTGACTTGCTCAATGTACACTCTAACACAACCTTAGACATAAAAGAAGGATTTGTTCTCATATTTACCCTGCTATTGTGAAAGATAAGACGGGGATGACTCACCATAAAGGAAGGATTTGTATTTAAATTTACCCTGTCTTTGTGAAAGATGAGATGGGGGATGAGCCACCATATCATCTTGCAACTCAGACACTCTTCTTGCAGAACTCAGAGCAATGAGTCAACACTGTTTTCCAAGATAAAGCCTTCAAATCAACCTCATGAGCAGGCTTTAAGTTTCTCCAATACAAAATTAAAAACCCAAGAAACAGCCACCGGCTTTCTAGGTGGCATAAAATGTAAAAACGGTTTCACCCGAGGTAGTGTAGGAAAGGGAGATTCTAAGGGCAAACAAGCAGAGATATTTTACAGGAGAATCTTAAACAGAACCAAAGGAGTCTGGAGCAGTAAAAAGGCCTTGGTTCTTATTATGGCATGAACTAGAAAATATTTTCCACTTACCCACGTATGAATTTCTAGTAGCAGGTTTCTTTGCCTCCTTAAGCACTTCTTGCTCATCCTCAGATTAAAGGTGCCTAAAAGGTACTAAAATTTTCCAAGCAGTTCACCAGCTATGATTACAGGAGTGCATTAAACAACCCTTGTCTTGTGTGAGAAAGTCTATTCTCCAAAGAAGCTTGTGGGATGTTTCAAAAGAAGGGAGAACCAGTGTTTCCTGGGAAAAAAGGGGGGGGGGGCTATCACAAGAATTATTGGAGACTCCCTCTTTAGAAGGACCCTGGTTATCAAAAGAAAAGGTGGGAACCTGTCTGGCAGTTGTTGCAGAGCATTAAGGCTGTGAGCTGTAGTTCCTGTGGTACAAAGTTTGATTCCTTCAGACCTCTTCTGTCTACTGTGTGAGCTTGAGCAAGTCACTTAACCAGACGGTGCTTAGCGGCAACTGGGAATTTGGACTTGCCTCATCAATGGTCCCCTGGACCGCAAGCATAGTAACAACCTAGAAGTATGGCTAGCTTTCCAAATATGGTAAGAAAGCTTAAAAGGAATGATCCCCATCTATGGGAATGAAAAAAGCATCTTTATTCTACATGTGTGTGTGCAAGGAGCCCTGCAGAAGAATTTCTTTAACTCTCTGCTGTGGTTGGAGGGAAAGAGATCGACTTGAGGAATTGCTCACAGATGGATCAATTCCTGGAAAATCACTACGTGCATCTTCATTCAATGGGATTAGTCTTAGTCAAGTTCAGCTTGAATGCAATAATGTTTTGCTCTGATGGAATGCAGGTAGTCCAGAGAGAGATAGAGATATGTGTTGAGTCACTAGTTCCCAGGCTACCATAGCTAGTCTGCAAAGGGGATAAGACCTGGTTCTCCCTACATCACTGTAGTGTTGTCTTCGATTATTAGCAAAGAGCCTGCAGTCCAAAGGTGGTTTAGAAAGTTGACAGCATTTATTAGTGCCGACATTTATTTGATATTTATGTTCTTTAATTTCTCGTTTGGTAACATGCTGTGGATTTTCACCCACTTGGACACAGCTCCCCAAGCAATGTTTGTGCATTTGTGGTTATAGAGTGAGTATAGGCTGGAAGGAAAAGACATGGATTGAGACAACTATTGCACAGTAGCTCCTTTTTCACAAACCCCACAACTGGGATCTGAAATGAAAGAGGATGCTGGGTACAAACTTATTTGAAGGCCAACTAAATTTTCCTCGTGTGAAGTCTGGTCATAGGAATCATGACAACACTTGAGGCAATGAAACAGACATTTTTTAGTCTCTAGCAGATGCCAGAGGTTGGTTGGAAAATATCAAACTGCTTCCTGTAACATCCCTCTTCGTCTCGAGGAAAAAAAAGCCATCAAGAGGGCTATATCCAGAAAGCATTCCAGAAACACTAAACTGTGAGATGTAATGAGAGAAAATTTCTCTCTGTTCAAAGAACCCGAACCAGAGATTCCTGACAACTTATGAAAGAAGTTGCAAAAACAAGTCCGTTGTCTAAATATGGGAAAACATGAATGGTCTGCAACCTGTAATGGGTTATGTCAGGAGCCAGGCACTTTGTGAACACTCTTGGAGCTGTTGACAACCTAAAGGGTAATGCAGAAAAAAAAAGTTATTTCTTACCATAACGTTCCATCAGCGTTGTCAATCATCACTAATCTTCGACTATGGGGGCATGGTTCCAAGCCTCGGAACCGACTCGGCCATTTATTTCAGCTCACTCCTTCCAAACTCTTGAGCTAGGCTTTACCCATAATGCTCCTCTCTAAATGACCTCAGATTGAGTTTGCCTAAATTTGTGACAGACAATAGAAGATAAGAATGAGAGACCAGATATGTGTCCCCAATAAGAAGCCAGTTCTGGGAAAATTCGATCTACTAAGAATCTCAGGCTGGGGGAGGGAGGGAGGGAATGTCAAGGATTAGTGAAGATTGACAACACAGATGGAAAGTTATGGTAAGACATAACTTCTTTATCTGATTATGTCAATCTTCACGCGGTCCTTCACTGTGGGGACAGAGTCCCTAGCTACCTGAAACTTGGGAGATCTCACAGAAGAATGTTCCTAAGCACCAATGAACCGAATGATGCCCTTCCCCTAGAGACACAATCCAATTTGCAAGGAGTGATAAAGGTATGAGGTGAAGACCAAGTGACTGCTGCACAAATATCATCTAAAGAAGCTCTGGCATGAAAAACTGCAGAAGTTGAATGGGCTTTGACTGGGCATGAACAGTGGATCCCTTTCGAATGACAAATAAATGTAATGCAATCTTTGAGCCATTTTGCTAAGGTAACCTTTGAAACTGGGTTACCCAAGGAAAGCGAGGAAAAGGCAACAAACCGTTGGTCAGATTTTCTGAAATCCTTTGTTCTGTGAAGATAAAATCGCAGCTGTCTGTGGATGCCTAATAAATTAAGGGAATACTCCCTTTTATTGGAAAAGTTAGGGGAAAAGATCAGTAGTTGAGAATGACTGATAATAGATTTTGAGACTACCTTTGGTAAAAAGGATGGATTGGTCGTAAGGGAGATGAAATGGTCCTAAGGGAGACACTGTATTTGTGAAATATTATGTAGGGTAGTTTGCAATAAGGCCTGAAGTTCAGATACTCTTTTGGCAGATTTAACAGCCACTAAATATACAGTTTTCCACATCAGAAACTTTAGGTCACATGTAGCTGATGGTTGGAAAGGAGATAAAGTAAGGAACTAAAGAACTAGTGATAGATCCCAGGGAGGAACTGGTTCCTTAATTCCAGGTCTTAACGTTAAGACTCCCTTTAAAAAGGTTTTACAAAGTTCATGTGACATAAGGGATGGCCCATCAAACCCCATATAAAAATTAGAGATTGCAGCAAGATGGACTTTAATTGTTGAGGTAGAGGAACCAGACTATTAGAAGTTAGCCAAAAAATCCAAAACTTTACAAAAAGGGGTTGTATAAGGATCAAGCTCGTTTATAACGGCCCAGTTTGCTAATTTTTCCCATTTACCCTGATACAGTTTCCTAGTAGGAGGTTTATGATGGGCCACAATAATCTGTCTGACAGGAAAGGAAAGGGAGGATGCCTGGCAATTATGGGAATTGGAGAAACCATGCCGTGAGCTTGAGATGTTGGATGTTCAGATGAACCATGCCCTCCGGATGAGACAGCAGCTCTGGAGCTGTGTCCAGAATCCATGGTTTCTGAAGATGAGGCCAAAGGAAGGGAAACCAAACTTGTTGTGGGCCAAAAGGGGGGCAACGAGGAGTACTGAGTTCTCCAACCTCTTAGCTTTCTTTAGAAACTGAGATATCAGGGGAGCTGGGGGAAAGGCATAGAGAAATTCAGGGGGCCAATCGTGGAGATGAGCATCTCTAGGGCGACTCCCCTGGAGGGGGAATTAGGGCAAAGTAACTGCTGCACTTGGTGTTCAGAGGGGACAAAAAAGATCACAGCAAAGTTGGCCCCAGTGACGAAATATCTCTTTCACCACCTCACCCAAACAGTCTTCCATAATGTAGAAAAATGGTTTATGGAACACTCCCTCCTTCTTAATGCCAAAAAAACAAAACTTCTTCTCTTTACTCCTACACACAAATCTCCAACTCCTTTCTTCACTATCTCCTCGAATAATGCTACCTGTATTAACCCAGATATGACCACTCGCCTATTAGGTGTAACTATTGATAACCATCTTAATTTTGATGACCATATTAACAACATCATTAAATCAGTTAACAAAAAAATAGGTACTCTACAGAATTAAACCCTTTCTTACCCCTGCAGCCAGAAAAACCATGGCCCAGACCCACCTGATTCCACCCTTTTCTATGCCTCTGCTATATATACGAACTTATCTAAATCCAACCTTACCAAACTAGCTACCTGTTACAATAGTATAACTAGATTCATTACTGCTAACCCCTTTAGAACTCATCACTGTCACAACCTCAAGCAACTAGATTGGTTAGAGCTAAATAACCACATACTCTATCAACAACTACTTATCATTCATAAGTCCCTTCACTACCCTGATGCTACCCCTAGCCTTAAAAAACTAATTTCACCATATAAAAACCTAGCCACACTACGCTCTGCTAATAAACTCCTAGTGGCCTTGACTAAATCATATAATAAAGCTGGGGACTCATTATTTTCTAACTCTGTCGGGAAATTCTGGAATCAACTCCCTCATGAAATAACTGACCTAGACTCTACATCCCTTTTCAAAAGACATATCAAAGAACATCTTAAATCCCAGTGGTTATATGTCCTTGTGCTAACCCTGACTGAAATTACTTCATTATCTCCCAACTTCCCCCCTCTCCCCTTACTGGTCCTCTAAATAATAGGTTTAATTATCGACTGTTATATCTTTTGATATTGACTCTACCTTAGCATTTTTTTTTCTCACCAATGTTTTCCCACCTTGTGTTCTGCTTATCTATCTCCTATTAATCTAACTTCAGAATACTCCATACCTTGTATTTTACTTTTATCTGACTTTTTTTTTCTGTTTACATGTTTTTTGTCAGTTTTAGTTTTTCTTAAATTATTACATAAGTCTACACTGGTACTTTTGTATTATGCTTATCATTGTTCTTTTGTAAATGATTGTTTACTTCATGTAATTGGAGCTTTTCTCCCCGGGCCTCTACTGAAAACGGATATATGTCCAGTTAGACTAGCCCGGTCAACAAATGTAAAATAAAATAAATAAAAAATAAATAAAAAATAAATAAAGATTTGAGACCACTTGTAAGGCATGAGAATAGTCCTGCTCAATTTGTCCGCTATCACGATGGAGCCACCGGAATGTGCATTGCTGTGAGAAAGCGGGTGAAAGAAATCGCCCACTGCCAAACTCTGAGGGCTTCTCAACACAGTGGCTAAGATTTCGTTCCCCCTTGTTTGTTGATGTACCAAACTACCGACATGTTGTCCATCTGAATTGCTACTGTTTCTAGAGGAAGGTCATCCTGAAATGCTTGGAACACTAACAGCAATACCCTCGTCTCTAGAACACTGATGTGCAAGTTGGTCTCCAGTTGGGACCATGTGCCTTGGACTGTCTTTCCCAGATATTGCCCCCCCCATCTGAGTAGCGTCTGTAATCACTATGGCTATGGACTGCGGAAGGATGAAAGGTCAGCCTGAAAATCTCATTGGAATGGAGCCACCACAAAAGATCCTGTTTGCAGCGATTGGTGATCAGGATGTGTTGAAACACTGGCTGGTCTATCAAAGACCACTGGGAGGCTAGCAACCATTGTAAGATTCACATGCAATGGCTTGCTAAGGGAACCAGAGTGACTGAGGCTGCCATCGAGCCTAATGCTTGAAGGACTAATCTGGATGGAACGCTTGTGTTCTGGACAATTTCGCTGACCTGATATCTGATCCTTTGTAGTCTTTCCACTGGGTGTGAAGCAATTCCTGTAACTGTGTCTAACAGAGCTCTAATGAATTCTACTTGCTGTGAGGGCTGTAAAATTTGACTTTTTGTAATTTATTGGGATGCCTAGAGATGCACAGAGATGGAGAGTGTAATCTTTAACCCATTCTAATTGATGCCTGGTGGTAGCAGTGAGGAGCCAGTCATCATGGTATGGAAAAACCCGAAATCCATCCAGTCCAAGATGAGCCGCTACCACCGGCATGCATTTTGGTGAACTCCCTGTGGGCTGAGGTGAGTCTAAAGGGCAGTGCTCTGAATTGGAAATGACTGGCTCCCAGCTGGAAGACAGGAAGCCCCTAGAGCGTTTGTCCATTTTTAGTGGTAAAAATGGCATCCTGGAGGTCTACAGAGCACATCAAATTGTTCTTTTCCATAAATGGAAGTATAGACTGTACAGACAACATCCGAAACTTGATTTGCTAAACTGCCTTGTTGAACTGCCAGAGATCTAAAATGGGTCTCCAGTCCCCTGTTTTTTTGGGCACTAAAAAGAATCTAGAGTAAAACCCGGATCCTATTGGGTCTGTGGGACTTTTTGAATGACTCTTGTCCAGCAGTTTTTGACTTTCCATGAATGCTGCCTCCCTGTGATTGGGTGGAACATCTGGGAGTCTTTTTTTTGGGTTTTGGACTTACTGAAAGTGGAATTTTTAACCTCTGGGTATGATTCCCTGTACGCATTTGTCAAAAGGTATCAGTTGCCAGGTGGGTAGGTGCAGGGATAGCCAGCCCCTGACTGCCTCCAGAGAAGGGCAATTGGGATTCCCTTCATGGATACTGGTAAAAGGTACCAGAGAAAGAATCCCTGGACCCCTGTTTCTGCGGGCCACTTCTGCCTCTGAGATGCGTCTTCCATTACTTCCCCCTCTGACCTGGGGAAAGTCTTTGCCACGTGAAACCTGGAAAGGTCCTTGGAATATTTTAAACCATAATCTCCCACTTCTCTGGTTCCTAGAATAAGGCCGCTGAAGAGTGGAGAAATGTATGCGCCTATGGCAGAAAGAGTCTTCCCAACTTTTTCGCATCTGGCGAGAGCATCTTTAACCTTTGGGCCAAAAAGGGATGATCTATCAAATGGAGCACTGACGAATGACACTTTAAATGGCTCCACAAAAATCACACAAGCACATCTGGGAATGCCTTCTAATGGACCTGCCTGAACCTGCCTCTCGTCCCCTAAGCTGCGAGGGCAATCAGGCTCATGGACAGGCTAGAAATTGCTTCAAGGATGATGAGCAGAGAGGCAACTCCGTCCTGTACTCCTTCAGCTACTGCTCCTGAGAGGGTATCAGAGAGTTCTTTGATTAAATCCCTCTGTAACCTTGTGAAGTGTGCCATGTAGTTTAAGGACATTACAAACAAAGGTCAATGAAGCATAAACCCGCTTCCCAAACCTATCCATAATCCCAGACTCCTTGTTAGGAAGATGGACAGTTGCACTTTCCTCAGCAAATTCCTTCTTTGTGGCTGCCGTTATCACCACAGTGTCTACGGGTATGTCTTTTGACCAATGTAGCTCTTCCATGGGGGCTGAAAGGAACTGATCAGGTCTCTTGGGGATTGGCTCGATGGAGTTGGGCATCTTCCATGCCCGCTGAGCAATCAATTTAATGAGATCACCAGCGGGTGGAGAGATCCAAGAGGTAGAAGGCTGGGCACAAAAAGCCTCCAGGTATACAGACTCCAAGGAAGGCTGGAGGGAAGACCAGCCACCCTTCTGTTTCAGGATCTAGGATGTCCCTGATGGAAACATCATCAGGGGGTGACGTGAGGGAAACCTTCTCCCTCATCAAAGTCAGTAATTTCAGTGAAGTGCTTCCTCTTGCACTTTTTCTTCACAGGTACTTCCTTGCAGTGATGTTCCGGGGAAGTGTCCGAAGAGGAAACCACCAAGGTAGGTATTTCCTGGGGCTTGTGTGCCCTCTGTCCCGGTGAAGAGACTGACGGAAGCTCAGGTCGCGGAGATGTGGAAGTCTGTCCCGACAGGGATGGCAGAGACTGAGTCTCCAATGGAGGAAAGCCTTCTCCATGATTCGGAAGGCTCCCATAGAGGAATGGGAGCCCAGATCCAATATAGACTCCTTCGGATCAGAGGTCCCACTTCGCACCGAGGAGGCGACCCCCAAAACTGAAGCCAGGGTCGATCCTACAAAAGCCGAAGCAGCAAGGGTCATGGATTGCTCCATAATTAAAGAAGTCAATCCATACACCTCAGAACCGGCCAAGGAGTCTTGACCCCAGGAGGCCTCCGGCACCAAAAGTACGGAGGAGCTCAAGGCAACTCTCAGTTCTGGAGAAGAAGTTGCTACCAGAACCAAGTCAGTTGACACCAGGAATGTTGGAACCGAGGGCTCTGATGACTCGATAGGAGATGGAGGAGGAAGAACTGATAGAGTCATAGTAGGTTTAGTCCCAATGCCAGCTTGGCTAGGAAACAAAGACAATCCTCTTGCCGTCAGGAGCTGATCCACCAGTCTCAATGTCAGCTTCACAGAGACTCTTAGAAGAATGGACTGAAGCAGTCGAAGGAGACCTAGGGGGGTCTCAGATTGACAAAGGGGCTCGGTGGTCTATCTTGGAAAGGATCAATAGATGAAGAATATCTGGATCTCAGAACAAAAATTAGCTCTGACTGCTCCAGTACAGATGCTTCTCTCGGTCCCGGGGCAGCTGAAGTCCGCTCCAAAGTTCTGGTGGGTGCTAAATCTTTTTTTGCCATTCGGTGCCGTGGAACTCAACACCAAAGGTTGTTTAGAAACCTTTTTGCGGTTCCAAAGTACTGGGAACCAAAGAAGGTCTTTTTTTGGAACAGAAAGATGATGACAAACTGGCTTCTGTTTTGGACCCAGAAATGGCCTCATTGAAATCAGTTTTAAGCAGTCCTTTAAGCATTAACTTGTTTTTTCTTTGCTGAGCATCGTAGTGGAAAAAACATGGAAAACTGAACAGTTCTCTAAAGAACAAGCCCGTCTGAATTGGGCATTTCTGTCACATTTTGGCACCTTTTAAATCCCGAGGTGCCCTTAGATGATGTGGCCGGAGATTGACTTGTCAGCCATACCTAACCACAGAGACAGACACAGAGACACACACAGAGACACACACAGAGACACACACAGAGACACACACAGAGACACACACACAGACACACACAGAGACACACACAGACACACACACAGACACACACACAGACACACACACAGACACACACACAGACACACACACAGACACACACACAGACACACACACAGACACACACACAGACACACACACAGACACACACACAGACACACACACAGACACACACACAGACACACACACAGACACACACACAGACACACACAGACACACACACACACACACAGACACACACACACACACACAGACACACACAGACACACACAGACACACACAGACACACACAGACACACACAGACACACACACAGACACACACAGACACACACAGACACACACAGACACACACAGACACACACAGACACACACAGACACACAGTTTCTTTTTTTTCTTTTTTAAAGAGATGGAGAAAAAGGTAAGAGAATACCAACAATAGTAATATCTAATACCTTAATAGGTAAGAAAAAGAAGCACCAACAACGCTGTTTAGAAAGAACTACCAATGGCAGTGTGGACAGAGTGAGAAACACACACACTAATAAGATAACGAGAGGAGCGGGTAGATGAGAGACACGAAGTAAAAGGGACGCTTATCCAAGACAAAAAATAGGCTATTTTAAAGGATAAACTTACTTAAACTACAACCCAAAGCCTGAGAGCAGGCATACACTTCTGACACATGAAGAAGCAAATGAGATCTGAGGTAATTTAAAGAGCAGCATTACGGGTAAAGCCTAGCTCGAGAGTTTGGAAGGCGCGAGCTGAAAAACTGCCAAGCTTCGGAAAAGAGCCCCCACAGTCAAGGATTATGTGAAGACTGACAACATTAGATCAGAAATATAAACCAGACATAAGAAATGTACAGTCCCTTCAGTTTTATACATAGGTCAGGTATATTTTTATCAACCAGTGGAGAAATTGTAGATGGCAATTAAAGAGCTGACGGATTTTATCTGGGATGGGAAGATAGCAAGAGTCCAGTGGAATAAGCTGATTTTTCCAGTAGAACAAGGTGGTCTAGGATTATTCAATTTGAAGGGGTATTTTAGAGCTACACAGTTAAGGATCCTAAATGTAACACAAGCAGAAACCTATAATTCAAAATGGAAAGGGATGAGGACGAAACATGGGGGAAGCTCAAGAAACAAGGAAAGACTGGGATTTTGGATGCAGATCTTTAAAGAGAACAACAATAACTATGCAGGCCATTATATTCATAAATTAGCAGAAAGTAATTAAGAAGTAAGCCAACACGGGAATGAAGGAAGGAGATTTTGCTGATAGGGATGACTGCAATTAGGGATAAAGACAATAGGAAGGAAGGGGCTGGAATTTATTGGAGAAAACTGGCAAAAGAACAAAGGTATAGGTTTCATAGGTAGGTACTAGGCTATCGGCCCAAGGGCCTACATAAGCCTAGCCAACAAGGTTCCATGGTTTACGTCACCCAAGAAAGTTATTTTCCTGTGCCACTGTCAAGCAGAGACACAGAAGTGATCCCCGGGGTGTATTTCCTATTTTCCATCCACTCATCAAGATTTTTCTTGAAGAGTGCTAATGAACTTTGCTTGACATAGATGGATAGCCTGTTCCAGAGTATGGGAAGTCTCTGGGACAGGAATCTATCCCTCCAGCATGTCCTGTTTATTATGGTGCCAAGGTTTAGGTCCATAGAGGGTGTAGCTCGGAGGGATTGGGATTTCTTTAGGTGTAGCATGTCCAACAGCTCTGGGTTTGCATAGCATTATATGTTAGACAGAGATCACCTCGGAGTAGGCGATATGCTACGGAGTAAAGCTGGAGTTTTTTGAGACGGTCAGTGTAGGGCATTTGTTTGAGGCCAGTAATCCTTTTTGTGAGGCACTTCTGTGGCCTTTCCAGCTGCTGCAGATGTCATGTGAGGTACATTCCAAAAGGGGTGTCATACTCTATAATGGGTCTAATGAGTATCGAGCAGAGGGGAACAATGACCTCTTTTTTTCTGGACGAGAACCCTTTTATGATGTGCCACGCAGAAGGATTTCCTGACTACTGTAGTGATGTGACTATCAAAGGAGAGACTACTGTCCACCTGGGTCACAAGATCTCATCACACATTCGGTGTTAAGTAGATCGCTGCCTATGTGGTAGTTCATAGGTACACAGTTTTTACCAAAGTGGATGACGCACTTTTTGGCATTGAGCTTGAGGCCATGGCTCTGACACCAGGCGTCTGTCTCAGCGAGGCTCTTCTGCAGGATGTTTACATCATTTGGAGACTTTGTATTGGGAGAAAATAATTAGGGAAAGGTAACAGAATGGGAAGAGGCCAAGAATTTATTTGGACTGCAGGCTAGAGATTGCCTTCTCTATTGTCGCTCGTCTTCTCGATCACAGATGACAAGCAGGTGGGGTATTTCATTTAGATGCTTTAATACATAGAAACACATCAGTATGGATAGCAGCATCATAACATCAAACAGTGTAAGAAACTTCTCTGTGTGGAAGATTTTCAGTCCATATATTTCTAGTTAATCACTGTATATTAATCAGATCAGAGAATAGTAGTAGAAGTAGCGAATGTAAATTCAAGTAAAAAAGTAATAGAAAATATATAATTCTACAGCATTACTAAGTATTCGAAAGTAATCCAAGCAAGGCAGGCAGTCTGTTTCTAGTCGAAAATCCTTTATTAAGTACACAGACAAGCGATCCAAGTAAAACAAAAATAGAGTAATTTCCTCACAAGCTTTCTAAATATATATATACTTTTTATCAGGCATGGGAGTGGTTTATTGTGCTGTAAAACACAGTGTTATTGGTACACATGTTAAATTCACATCGTAAAATACAAACTAGCTAAAAGACAGACCTTACATACATACATGCTTACCTCTCAACAGCTTACCATAAAATGGCAGTCAGGCTTGCACGTGCTCAGTATTTACACACTTGTGCAAACCTCTGGATAGCTTCTTAACCAGGTTCATTTGAGTTGATTTGTAAGTACTAGGCTATCTGCCTTTGCAGGCCATTTTAAGCTTAGCCAATTTCCCTTTTTTTGTGTAAAATAACTGATGCCATGGCTAATAATTATGTATTAATTCTAATGAGAATAACTAGGATCATACCACAGATAATTTGAGGGGACTCATGCATGGGATACAGCATCTGCATCTGTCCATTAGTAGTACTGGGGCAGTCCTGTGGTAACTTTTCTGTTTCCCATCCACAGACTTAAGTTGCTCTTGAAAAATGGACAGGGATGAACTTTTTTTTTTATTTAATGTAGATGGGGAGTCTGTTCCACAGCAGCAGAATCCTCTGTGAAATGTACCTGTCCCTCCAAACTATTCTACTGATGTTACAGAAGAGGTTTAGATCCCTATACCAAATAATTCCAATATCTATTTACAATTTTTACTGAAACGCTATCTGTAATGTATATAACAGGAACCATTTCTCCATACTAATTCAAGAATTAGCAAACAAGGAAAATACCCGGCAACCTCCAGTAAAATATATATAAAAAATAAATAAATAAAAATATAATGCAGAATGCACTCATGTCTGAATCAGTGATAAAAGGTACATAAACACATTGATCTACATCCTCCCTCTTAAAAAGATTGCCCTTTGTAAAAACACTATTAGAGTCAGATAAGCATTACTATAAACATTAGAAACAAAACACAAAGTTCATGTCCAAGTTGCCTTGCATCCGTTACATGGTTTAAAGATACCACCATAACTTGTAATATAACAATCTGGACTGAATTTAGCAGGGACAGTCTTCAGTGAAAAACTCTTATCAAGAACTTCTGGATTCGTCAAAAGAATGGGAACACTCAGGAACTTCCTCTGGAATTGGAACACCGAACACTCACTCAGAGACAGTCTCTCTTTCTCACAGGCTAAGTGCTGTGGTATAGGCTCGGACACTGGTATTAAATGCTTCCGATTCTGCCTAAAGTCTGCACCTTGTGATTCCACAATGTAATATTCTCGGCTCTGGGCAAATACTTTTCATGACACAAACCTGATCATAACTTTTCGACGTGTGCATCCTTACCATTTCTTCCCGTAATGGATTGAGCAGTTGCTGGTCTTATTGTAGTAGGACTTCTGGGTTAAGCACTTCTTCAACAGATTGGTTTTCAGTGATCTGTTATTCCTGACACATTATCAGCAATTGACTACTGAATGGTAATGTGGTTCTAGTTTTTCTCAACGAAGTCTCTGAGCAGGTGAAGCAAGATGTTTATCACGAAGAACATTTCTGAGATTCAAGAGATTCAGGAAAACATTACTATTCTCTCATTTTGACTTCTCTAGTAACTGTTTTGGGGTCTATATTAGAACATTGAAGTATTACTACATCAAATGTTCTAATATTGAACCATTTCACTTGAACCACCAAAACATCAAACACTCAGAACAGCAAATTTTTTCCCAGGGAAAAAATTTCCTGTTCCAATAAACACACACACAACTCAAGCACACCAAAATACATAATCCACACACATACACCTCACAAAACCCTACACTAAACCATAC
The DNA here is from genome assembly GCF_019279795.1 of Protopterus annectens. NCBI lineage: Eukaryota > Metazoa > Chordata > Ceratodontiformes > Protopteridae > Protopterus > Protopterus annectens. The sequence goes on along the minus strand of NC_056725.1, from coordinate 1,872,723,738 downwards.
ATACACGACTAGCTATCCACTTACCTTAACCCAACCCTAAGGTCCGTAACTACCACACACTCACCTTACCCGCTCCCTAACCCTAAAGTCTCTATCGCACACTCACCTTACCCACTCCCTAACCCTAAAGTCTCTATCGCACACACCTTTGTTCGCACACTTACCTTAACCCGGTCTGTAACCTTCGCTCCACAGTCTAGGAAATAGTGAAGCTGCACAAACGGCCCACTGAATGCTTTCCATAGGAAAGTATTCGATATTCTGCAGCTTCGCTATTTTCAGCATTCGATGCTAAGGGTTCGATATTAGTACATTCGAAGTGGTAATACTTCAATGTACTAATATAGACCCACTGTTTTGCACTTTTTAACTGCATCTTCTGCCAAACCATTTGACTGCGGGTACTCTAGGCTACTCGTGACACAAGTAAAGTCCCATTCTTGAGCAAATCTTTTGAACTGTTGGCTTGTAACTGTGTGCTATTGTCAGAAATAACTTTGTGCAGACTACCATGTATTGTAAAATGGCGTTTCATCTTAGTAATGACAGTACTGGATGCTAGGTTAGGAAGCAGGTCAATCTCGAACCAATTAGAGGTAGAGTCTACCAGCACCAAATAATGTTGACCATTCCACTCGAAAATGTCATTGGCTACTGTTGACCAAGGTAGTTCAGGAATCTGTTTTAGCTGAAGTGTTTCCTTCCATTGATGTGGGTTTGTACTATTACACACTGAACAAGATGAAAGTCCTCTCTCAATATCTGTGACACAGAAGGCCAAAATACTAATTCTCTCACTCTTCTTTTGCTAGTCGGTTCCTTGGTGACCATGATGCAAGATAGTAATGTACTCTTGCTGCAAGGAGTTTGGAACAATTACTTTTAGACCTTTCATAATGCCATTGTCAAACAAAATCTCATCTCTGTATGGAAAATAAAGTTGCATTTCTTGAGGTAAACTAGACTGCAATGATGGGCATCCTTGATTGATAAAGTGGTTGAGCCTTTGGAAATCTGGATCTGTGGCTGTGTGATCTGTCAACTCATCAAGATGTGTGGAAGAAAAATTTCTCACGTCCATGACTTTAAAATCAAGGTTCTCATTCTCATGCTATTCTGCGGTGTTTCTGGGCGATCTGGATAATTTATCAGCAAGATAAAGAAGTTTGCCTTTCTTCTACACAAGAGTGAAATTATACTTTTGCAACCTCAGTATCATAAGTTGCAGTCAGGCTACAGCTGAATGCATAGGCTTTCTCAAGATAGTGACTAGAGGTTGGTGATCTGTTTTGATATGGACAGGTCTACCATAAACACAACCATGGAACTTTAAACAAGCAAACCCAATTGCCAAAAGCTCTTTCTCGATCTGGGCATACTGCATCTCAGTTTGGGTAAGACTTCTCAATGCATAGGCAACAGGTTGATCCTCTTGTAGAATGACTGCACCAAAACCAAATTCTGAAACATTACATGAAAGCGTAACTGGATTGTGAACATCATAGTATCTGAGAGTTGGTGGACTAGCAATTCTCTGTACATCAAATGCTCTTTAGTGTTGCTCTAATCAAGACCATGATTCATCTTTACAAGTCAGCTCTCTAAGCGATGCTGAAAGTTAGCTCAAGTCTGGAATAAACTTGCCTAGATAACTGACCATGGCAATTAAATGTTGCAGGGCTTGAACATTGTCTGGAGATGGCATCTTGAGAATGGCTGTTTGCTTTGAAGGCTCTGGTCGTAGGCCTGTACTAGTAAATAAATGACCAACATAAGTAACTTCTTGTAGCCTGAATTTGCATTTGTGTGGATTGAGCTTAAGATTCACTTGACGTGCTCTTTCCAGAACTTTTCTGAGGTTTCTGTCATGCTCCGCTTCACCATGACCTCCTACTAGAATGTCGTCCACTATAACAGTACAAGGATACCCAGAAAAAAATTTGCTCCATTGCACGTTGAAAGAATTCACTTGAAGAATTTCCCAAATGGCATTCAATAAAATCTGTATCTGCCAAATGCAGTACTGAAAGTAGTGAGCAATGAGGATTTTTTTGTCAAGCTAAATTTGCCAAAATGAACTCTTCGCATCCAAGACAAAAAAACAGGGCCATTTGGCATCAAGGCTGCAACTTCGACTGTGCACATTGGATGATGAGGTCTTTTGGGTGCCTTGTTTAAATCTCGTGGATCAATACATATTCTGATATCATCTGAGCCTTTCTTATGAGCTACCACCATGGAAGATACCCATTCAGTTGGAGCTTCAGATGGACAAATCACACCTTGTCGTACCATTCTATCTAGCTCGGTTTTGACTCCGTCCTGCATGGCTATTCTAACGTTTTGTGCTGGCATGACAACTGGACTGCCCTCTGGATCTAACTTCATGAAGTACACAACTGGAAGCTTCCCTAATTTGTCTTTGAAAAGATCAGCATAGGTAGAAAAAATATACTGGGCAAAATTAGAGTAGTGGTCATTTAAGCTAACTTGGTGGACTTATTAAATGAAAGCAGTCCCATTTGCAAACTGCCTCTGAGCCCTAACAATGACTGGACATGCCTCTTGCCCACATAAAATATGTTGTAGCTTCTCCCAGCAGAGTAACATGAAAGCATTACTGAGCCTTCAGTTTGAACTTCTTCACTTCCATAAGCAAAAAGCAAAATCAAGCCTTTCACCAGGACACACTCTAGAAAAAGTTTCTGCTGACATAATATTGCACCTGGGACCCATGTCACCTTGGAATTCTACGGGTTTATCATTTGTCCAAACAGTGCAAAATATTTCATTCTTTGCCCTTAAATCTACTGCATTGACTTTTATGAAGCACTGACACAGCATCAACATACAGAGTAGGGTCACTGCTTTCTAACTGATCAACTCATTTCTTAACATGTTCCCTTTTAATAAAAGAATGTGGGCCTTTTGATTTACAAAACCTTTACAATGATTCACTTACTGCATTTGTGGCATTGCTGACCAAAAGTTAAACATTTCTCTCTTTTAGATTCATGACTTCCACCACAATTAAGACAGCTGACAATGAAACTGGGTTTGGGCCCATGCTTTGGGTTTGCTGACTCACTCTTATGCTTCACTGAGACTGTGTAAAGTCTGGAATTTGCTGGAAAGTTCTGAGGTTTAGCAGTGAGTGCTGCAGGGGCTACAGTTGCTGCCATGTGCTTGGGCCGGTTTCTTTTAACCATGTGCTGCACACTATTAACATGAGCTTTATCACTGTGCCTTCTAGAGCTTTTCTCATTTCTACGTATATTTGTGTGCTTTTGTATGAGCTCGTATATCTGACAAATCTTAATGGCCTTATTCAAAGTTAAAGCACTGTCACGAAGCAAAATCTTTCTCACAGCATAATATTTAATATCACACACAAGTCTGTTCTTTATCCACTAATCCCTTAAGTCACCAAATCTACACGTTCTAGCCTTATCCCTCAAGTTGTATACGCTGCAAAAGTTTCACCAGCCTCTTGATCCCTTGGGTAAAATAAGTGCCTTTCCATTGTAACACTTGTCTAGGGGTTTACACATTTCTGTTAATTTATGTTTCAAGTATTCAGCGCCTTCCCTCAACTCATCCAGTACAAGGAAATGATGGTTTCCCCCTCTCTTGTATAGATATAGCAGGTGCATACACAAATGAACGCCCCCTTTCAATGGCTTCTGACCCAGCTAAGTTAAGCAGAATGAATGCCTTTGTAAGGTCATCTTTATCAGAAAATGCAGCCTGTATGAAAATGTTGTAATCTTGCTCAAACGCTCTCTAGTTCTCTGCAATATTACTGTCAAACACAAGTGCACTGGGTTTTCGAAATTCATCTGCCATGTCCACAAAGTATGCACAAACACACTGAAAATATGGACCACTGTAATTATGTACGAACATAATGTTTTGTGAACTTGTAACATTCAAATGCACAATAACCTCTTTGAAATACTGTACTTTGCGAAATATGCTCTGTAATGGCTGTATTCTGCAAAATAACTACTTTAACACTGCACAAACATGCAAACACTTTATACACTTCTGATGAGTCGGACATCTTTGACTAATATGAAAAACATGGATTCATTAAGCATGTAATGAAAAATGCGGTTGTTTTCCTCATTTATTTTATGCAATTCAGACTTTATTTCAAACATTTTCCGTAATAATTCGAATATTTTTATTAGTATCGAACATACTGATTTATGCGAATATCATTTAGAGCATTCTGTATGCCTTATTTCATATTTTGCGAATAAGACATAGGGCTGAGCAAGTTCTAACATCTAAAATTTGTTTCTGACTTGATTTGCGAATTATATGTAGAGTAGCGATGATTTACTTCTCTATACTCCTGCCTCTCTACTCAAACTGAAGGATTTGGATTCCATCCTGACTAAGTATTTTTAGACATGCTGCTTCTGACACCATGTCACTCTTCCTTCTCTATCACAGATGACAAGCAGGTGGGTATATCGTTTAGATGCTTTACTACATAGAAACATATCAGGATGGAAAGCAGCATCATAAAATACAAACTAGCTACCAGACAGATCTTACATACATACATGCTTACATCTCAACAGCTTACTATAAAATGGCAGTCAGGCTCGCACGTGCTCAGTATTTATACACTTGTGCAAGCTCTTGCATAGCTTCTTAAAAGGTACATACACACGCACTGATATACACCTATCAAGGACTGATAGAGTACAGGCAAAAAGAAAGAAATAGGGGGATCCTAACAAAGACCAGCACTGTTAGAGCTTTTAGCAGAATCTAGAACAGATGCTGCTGTTAAAAACAGGTACAATTAGTAGAGCATATAAAATATTTTAAGATAACTATAAGAAACAGAGGAGGTTAGAAAGAATTGGGAAGAGAGATTGGATAAGCAATTCGCAAAGACACAATGGATATATGTCTCTCAAATATGCAACGATGTTTAGAAGATTTAGGATATTTGCATGGAAGTGTTTACATAGGTATTTTTATTCCCCAAAGTAGACTCAAAATTTTTCCTCAGGTAGATAGCAAATATTGGAGGTGTGATGGGGAAGAAAAGTAACTGGACATATTTTCTGGGAGTGTAATAAGATGGCAGACGTTAAAAATCCCCTAAAGACTACTCTATCAGAAATACTGAGTGAAGAAAATGATTTTTTGAGATATAATACAAAATTCAAATTCCCTAGACATAGTAAGCCAAGTCTAATTATGGTGGCTGCCAGAAAAAGCAATTACTAGGAAATTGAAATCAAAGTCTAAACCAACTGTATTAGTAACAGTAAATACAGTAACATTGCTAGAACAACTGGGAATGGGATCTTTAGAAAAGGGAAGGAGCAAATTACACAGAAACAAATGAAAACTGTGGTAACAATACATGCAGACAAGGAATGAGGTTTTAAAGGAGGCAAGATGTGAATGAGCTATGTAATGTTTGACTGACAGTGACTAGATAGATAAGTGATGTATAATGTTTGCAACTAAAATTATGTCAATATGGTTTGTTTTCATTTATATAAATGTATGACTGCCGGTGTCATAAGTGATAATTTAATAAAGATGTTCCTTGTTTATTTAAAAAAAGACATGGGAAATGTAAAAAGCATATGAGAACTTTGAAAACTGGAATCTGACAAGCATCTTTTAAATCCAGAATTATTGAAAAATGATGAGGAAGAATGAGAGGTAACAGACAGTAGAATGAAAGCATCTTGAATTTTGGGACTCTGATGCAAAGGTTTAGAAGAGAAAGCTCTAGGATCTCCATGTTCCTTCTTTATTTTGTGCAAGAAAGGTTCTTAAATAAAATCCTTTCCCTATTTGATCTGGGAGAACAGGTTCTATAATCCCTCTAAACAACATCTGATCTACAATGGGGAGGGAACAGGGAGGTCTGATTGAATGGAAGAGAAGGAATCCCTTGAAAAGTCTTTTTGAAAGATTATCAGAACTCAAGTGTCTGACGTTATCTTTTGTCACAGACTAAAGTGAAGCCTTAAACTTTGTGAAAGCTTTATTGGACTGCCAGGGTGGGACGGGGAAAACACATGAAGGGACATATAGTCAGTCTGTTGTCTTAAATTGTCCTTGAGTTTTGGCAGACCTTACTTTCTTTCCTGAGCCTCCCTGGCATGGCTTTATGAAATTCTATTTGCCTTTGCCTTACTGGGAACATATACTCTCTTTCCTGAAAAAGGAACCTGGACTGGAAAAAGAATGTATTATATTATATTTTATCAAAGAAGATAAAAAATGGTAAAACCTCTGAAACTTTCTCCCTTTATTAAACCTTGCAAGGACCTCAGCATAGGAAGGACCAAATAACACCTCTTTATTCAAGGCAGCATTCAGGATATCAGCTTTGACATCCTTTGTAAATTCTCAGAAGGGAGACAGATAACTCTTCTAATCACTGACCCAGTGGCATCTGCTCTACAAACAGCATCAGTAGTGTCATAAACACACTTTAGAGTGTGTCTGGTTACTAGAGAGAGAGAGAGAGAAGATATGTAGAAATGTAGAGATATCAGTCTGAAAAAGGAAGGTCGGCAATTAACTATCATATTGTCAAATGAGGCCATCAGAAACAGACATGTGAACCTGACAATTCACTTTTCTGAAGAGTGGGGTGAAGAAATATAAATTTCTTCTCACACCTATTAAAGGCTTTTCAAAGCCTTCAAAAGAAAAAGAGCTAGCTGCTACAAGGAGTTTGGCAAAAGCTGATTTGATGTATAAATTACTGCAGGGTCTGGCCTGGGGACAAACCTGGGGCTCCTTATATAGTTTAGCAAACTTTCTAAGGGCAGGTGGCTGACTGTCAGGCAAATTGTTGGCTGTAATGAAATCACCCTCCAAGGTTGGCAATACAAGGAGTAACAGCTGTAGTTTGAGGATAATTCACCTATAATAAATCAAAACATCTATGCTGGCATTCCTGGATTTCTTTTTGTTCATACTGATAAAGGTCCTTTATTTTGGTAACAGTATCAGTAAACAACAGCTCTTCAGGAGGGAAATCTGAAGAAATGTGTTCCATCGAGTCAAATTAACCATTCTGTGGAGTGGGAATCACAGAACTACAATCTAAATCTAACTCGAGACAGGAAAATCTTTTCCTTTTTAAAAGGGGGAAGACTCAGAATGTGAAGACTGAAAGACATTAAATAAATCTTTAGTAAAGCCCAGCCAATCTTCCTTATCTGCTTTAGGTTAAGAAATGTCTCACTTTATCTTTCTTTTTTCCTTGGAGAATCCCCCAGAAAAAAGAGAGCACCTTTAAAGAAAGTCCTTTCATTGGGAATGAAACTCTTTAGAATTATTCTCTTCCTTCCCCAGTGCTGACAAGAATGATCCTACCTTACCCAAAGATGGTAGATGAACAGCTGTAATAGACGTGCCTGCCTCCTGGTACTTAGTGGCTTCCTAATGAGCAGTACCAGAAGGACCAAGAGAAACTGACGAGTGGTCTGAGGAACATGAAATGGCCACAGTGGAGTCACCTATCAGCAAATGAGGTAAAAGGGAAGCCAGATTTGAGATCAAAGTCTCCTGGATAAACTTTCCTTCTTAAATTTTTGAGGGGGAATAATCAAGTTACTGGGACCCAGGTCCATGTCTGCAGAGGTGCCTGACAAGTGAACAGTGGAGTCTTGAAGAGCCAGGCTTACCTCTTGACTGGAAAGATACATTCTGAGGTAAACATTTTTACTGTCAACCACCAAACACACAAGCCCTAATCCCTAGCTACCACAACACCTTTAAAAAAAATTACTGACAGGTTGGCATCAGAGGCGTGGAGGGTTGGTGTTATAGTCAGAGTTAAAATTCAAGTTTTGACATAAAATTCTTTAGTGAAACCCCCCCCCCCAAAAAAAAAAAAAAATAGTAGTCCTTACCCAAACTAGATTTTTTTAGATAGAAAGTAAAAACTTTTCCTCATAAAAAATTTAAATTTAGTAGGAAGTTCTAAACAAAGAACACTGACTAAAATACAAGTTTTGAGATGCATTTTTAGTGACACTTGTTGTAGCCCTTACCCATAACATTTCATAGAAAAGATAACAAAAAAGATAATGCAGAACGTATTTACCAATGGGGTACCCGGACTTGAAGAGCTAGCCACCACTGATCACCTGAAACCTACAAGGAAGAGTACATTTCATCATAAAGAAAGTTCTGACAGTTTGGCACCCTAGTTTCAGTCTTGCTATCTCAAATGGAAAGGATATGCCTCCTTTTGGCAGTCTAGGAAAGTTTCATACTTAGTCATTACTCTGTCCAAATAGCTAAACAACTTTCACAGTTTAACGAGGTTATGCATATGGGTACATTACACAAGTTGATTTAGCCTGCTTTGTTAAAAATTTTCTTTGTCTCTGGATGGAATTTGTGGATCCAGGACTAGTAATCCAGAAAGTATCACACTAGTTTTAAATGAAGAAAATTTGAAAAATGATGTAAGACAAAGCTCTGAAAAAGGTGAGAAGGACTGTAAGATGCCAGACTTATAACATGGTGGTACAGGAAAAATGGCTTGAATACTCTGTATTGTATGGACAACTCAGACTTTTTGTAGTGTTCGCAGCAATAATTCTTAATTCATAAAAATGATCAGATGGATAAGATGAATATTTAGTTCACTAATACTCATTTTTATTGCATAACTATTTCTAACTATATTGCTTTTGTGTGTTCTGGTTGTCATTTTGTATGTTTAAATTTAAAGTGTCAAAGAACTTTCTAAAATTTTGATTTCTTGTATCACAACAGGGATATTTGCTTATTTTGGGTTGACTGAACAGAATTAAGAGAGCGGGACAAAATTATTGGGAAGAAAAAAAAGGCAGTTATATTAAATATTTATTGAAGCAGATAAAGTTAAGAAGAATTTTCACTTGGATATGCTGAAAATGGTTTATACATGCAAAACCAAGTTTATTCCGGAGACTGAAAACATATTAGTATGAAGGAGAATACATAAATGTCTATTCTATCAGAGTAGCTAAGTGTCCTGAGATGTGAGATATTTTGGTGAGGAAATGCCATTATCTTTCAAGCTGGTTTAGGTGCTTAGCAAGGCACATGCTGAAGGGGGCATTATGAGCAATAATGGGCTTAAGAAGGGATGAATAATGCGAGACCAACTTCTTTGGACATTCAGGAGATAGCAAAAAGGATAAGCTATGAGACAGAATGATTTTCTAACCGGAAACCAAAAAAAGAGTTGTTAAAGAACATTCTCATCATAAACCCAGGTGCTCAAGTTCGAATGTAATTTCAGATTTAAGTGGAAAGTTATCCACATGGTAAGCAGCAGTGATGCTAGACTTATCAAAGGAAAGTATGCAATGTTTCTTGGCATTAAAGGTACACCTATGACTAAGGCACAGAGCATTTGTTAGATCTAGAACTAGTTGGAAATAGAATCATGATCCATGGGTGGTATCTTTTAGATGAAGCATGGAACTATGTTGCTGGACATTTTTATCAACTGCAGGTTACTCTTTAGCAGTGGTATTATTTGAGTGTTATCAGTTCTGGTTTTGTGAATATGATTAATGGTGCAGAAATTTATTTAACCATCAAGAAGGCTGAGATAGGCAAATGAAAAGAATATGAATTCCCCTTTACTTAGCTATGAGAGGATTCTGCACAGAATTACGCGAAAAGTTAGACAAGATTAATGGTTTCAATAACTAGCTTAGTAGCTCATGTCATTCTGTGGGGGGGGACATGTGTGCGTGTGTCTGCTTGGGAAAAGAAGGCAGACAGGCCCTCTGTTTTGTCAGGGAAGGTTTGTGCCTCTCCCTACCAGCACTTTCATATTCTGGCTAAAGCATTTACTGTTCCCACAGTCTCTCTTCTAGGTAAATTCAAGTTCATAACAAATCAATGCCAGCAACTCCAAGCTTGAGGATTTCATGCAACTCAAACATGGACCTGCATGTGTCGTAACAGACATGGCTTCAGTGCCATGAAAGCACCTTCTATTCGTGAGTTTAGCACCCATCGTGCATTCAGATTTATTAGTAACTGGGAGGTGTCAGTCTCCATCAGGACCCTCCCCTGCACAGCAAAGCAAATTCCTCATTGCCACTAATTTTGAAACTTTGGAAATCCAGGTTACAATAAGCAAAGTCAACTACCACTTCAAAGCAAATTACAGACCTCCCTTCGTGTTCTTTCCCCGATCACAAAAACTGCCTTAATGCCATATCTGTTATACCTGTAATGACTTCAATTACACTGTAATAAACTCTCATCTACACAACAAATAGAACTCATACTCAGTGTTTGACTAGCTAAATATAAATGCAAATTACCATATGATTAACACCCTTATTAGGGAACAGGGTATCCTGGACCTTGGCCTTATTAATACTGACCCCCTCTTGTTAAACTCCAAAGGTATCATCTTTAGTTGTTAAATAAGACTTCAGACTGGTGATTTTCACTTGTAAGGCTAGAGGTACCTCCTCCCAAACAAATACATCAGTTTTCAAGATCTTCTTAAAAGGAAACATTTTGCAGCTACTTAGTAATTTTACCAATTTTCACTGCATTCCTACCCAGAACGACCTTACAGGTACAGCAAAGACCTTTGCCTCAGTTCTATTCTCACCTAAATAGCTGCGAAGAGAAAGCAAAACACTCTCCCATACTAAATACATGGGAAAATTTAAGGACAAATCCTTATGGTAGAAATCCCTATAAATAAACTAAACACCAATAGGAAAAAAGCACAAAGTTGTTACAGGAGGTCACACACACTTCCCATCTTAAGAAGGTACTCAAACATGCTACCCAAACTTGGGTAGCAGTTAGAAAACAGAGTTGATTACGAGCTCAAAACAGCCACTGATGACCAGAACTAATTAGAAATCCTTGTTTAACAATGTTACAATGTTAACACTCATCAATGTTCTTAACTTATCTACAATGATACCACATTTATTCTAATCCTAAAGAAATAACCTATTTTTCAAAAGCACACTTAAAGACTTCCTAGCTAAAATCTGACTGTGCCTGGTCAAAACCAGGATAAACTATATCCCTAAATGTGAACAAGTTCCTTTTCATTCCTTATACCTCCTTACTCACCCTTTTTCACTTACTTCCTTACTGCTATCCAATTCTTCCTTACTAATTATCTTCCCTGACTTTCTCTTTAAATATACCATAAGCCTGTTTTCCCTCACTTCATATTGCAATTTCTGTTGACTAACTTACCTTTAATTTCTCTAAAAACTGTCTAAAATTTCTCTAAATATTAAATGATTGTCATATACCTTGTAGCAATTCTTACACAATGTTTTTATATTATGTCTAAATTGTTAAAATTAAACTGCAGATGTTTTTGTTTTATTTCTGAAAATTGTACAGTTATTTGTTTTATTTCTGAAAATTGTACAATTATTTCTTAAAATGTTTTGTATTAATTTGGAGCTTTTCTTTCCGGGCCTCCTCTGAAGATGGGCTTGTACCCAGTCAGACTTTCCCAGTAATCAAATGTCAATAAATAAACCATCTTTCTCCCTCCTGTACTGTTTTGCACTATACCCATTCAAAATTATAACCCTCCCTACTACCTATTCCACATTGTATCTTTTACTTTTTTTTAATATAAATCCTCATTTCTTCTTATTTTGACTACATCATTCTACTCTAGCCTTTCATACTCCTATATTCCTTATACCCCAGAGAAGATACCAGGACAACCTAACTCCCTTCTTTTATAGAACATATGTCCTTACCTAGTCTCTACCAGCTTTCAGAATCCACCATCACTAAGTATCCTATGGCCCTGCAACTTCTTGTTTTCTTCTTCCACTACCTGACATCTAGAAAAATTCAGATTCCTGTACTTTAATTGGTACTCTTAAGCTTATCCTCTATTCTTTTCCAATTCCTACTCTGCCATCTTTCATTCCTGCTCAATACGTCTCAACATCTCTCCAACTACGTCCCAGTCACCTATCCATACTTCTTCACACTCTCCACACATTGCACCAAACCTACTTTCTATTGCCCCTCATCTTTATTCCAAATATAGACTGGTTAACTAAACTTCAACTCAAAACAAAACAATATTAAGTGCAAGAATCCTCTTCAAAACACAAGTATGCGTAATTCCCAAATATACTAAAGTCTTTCTAAGAGAAGATATACACCATAATCCTGGCCCCACCTATCACAATGAACAAAAAGATAATTCTCTCCAACACTCTTCTCTAACCCAACAGCTAGTCTCCAACCTTGGTGATCTAATTTTTGCTGCAATAAAGGTCAGAAGCATAAGAAATAAAACTTCTGAACTACATGCCTGGATTACCCAAAAGAAGCCTGACAAGTCTCGCTGTAAGTGAAACCTGGATTAAGCCAAGCATAAATGACTCCAAAGTTATACCTCCTGGCTATATCACCTGTAATGACCACATAAAGAAAGATGGTGGAATTGCTTTAATATTTCCCAACACTTGCCAAATTTTCCCTTACAACAAACCAATACCAAAATTCAGTTCAGCAGAGCTTCTTTCTGCTTTCCTCAAAACAAACAATTCCGTATTACTATCTTTTACAACCCTCCTGGTGACAATACAGCTGTACTGAAGATAATCTACACTGGATATCCATATGTTTTCCCCAAGAAAAATTACTACAAGGTGATGTGAATGTCAGTTGGTTGGACATAAACTCTTAACTCCTCAACATCCAGCATTAATTTATATGGCCTCACACAACTAATCAACAGCCCCACACATTATAACAAGGTATCAAATTCCCTATTAGACGATGCTGTAAATGCTGTAAATGAATTCAAAACAACTTTTCTAAATATCCTAAACTGGATCATATGAAATTACTGGGCTAATGTCCCTAGGGCCCTTACATGCCTAGCCAAGTTCTACCCTTATTTCCATGATCAGCTCTACTGCCCTTGTCCAAGAGGGACACATGTGGAACTCCTAGGGTGAACTTACAGTTACCCATTCAATCGTCCAGATTACGTTTAAAGAGAGCCAATGAGGGGCTCTGTTTGGCATGAAGTGGGAGTTTGTTCCAAAGGTGTGTGAACTTCTGGGAGACAAATCTGTCCCTCCAGCAAATTCTATTAACGTCACATACCAGGTTAAGGTCTTTAGAGTGAGTAACACAATTGTTAACTAAGAAGTTAAGTTGTGAGTGTTTCTGCCATTTCACACTGAGCTAATCGAAGGAAGGACACTGAGCAAACTCGGACTATAATATATAACATTAAGTATCCTGTTTTTTTGCTTATTTTGTTCTTTCTTTATTTATTTATAGCACTTTGTGTACCGTATATTTTTCTAGCTAGTTTCACTGTGCGTGAGGTATTAACTGGAAATTGTCCACTTTTATTAAGCATCTGTTGTGTTGTTTCTGATAATTTGTTGCAGTTAAACTTTTTCTAGAGGATCCTTTAGCCGTTTAAAACTTTCATTTAAAGGCTCACTGCTGCTTTTCTGCTGTGAGAAACATTTCTGCAGTTTCTTTCCAAGTAGTGGGGATATTTGTAGAATTGTCCATATTCAGGCTTGTATTTGGGCCTAGTGTTTGTGGAGGCTGTGTGTCTGAGCACATATTCAGGGACATCTTGGTTTAGCCAAAGCCATCAGGCATTTCAGTGAGAGAAAACTGTTTAAGGTCATTGGCTGACTGAGGTCACCTGGACTACAGCTTAGACTAAGCACCTCATTGGTTCTTTTGAGCTTTTTTTCTTAAAAGTTGTCTCAGGTTTCAACTTTCTGTTACCCAAGAAGTTAAGATGCGAGTGTTTCTGCCATTTCACACTGAGCTAATTGAAGGAAGGACACTGAGCAAACTCATAACAAGTATCCTGTTTTTTTGCTTATTTTGTTTATTTCTTTGTTATTTATAGCACTTTGTGTACTGTATATTTTTCTATCTAGTTTCACTGTGTGTGAGGTATTAAATGGAAATTGTTCACTTTTATTAAGCATCTGTTGAGTTGTTTCTGATAACTTGTTGCAGTTAAACTCTTTTTCTAGAGGCTCCTTTAGCCGTTTAAAACTTTCATTTAAAGGCTCACTTCTGCTTTTCTGCTGTGAGAAATATTTCTGCAGTTTGTTTCCCACCTTACCCTCCCTATTGGTATGGTGTTTTTATAGTTGGTGGTTTTGCAGTTGCCCGCCCCTAGTGCAAATTTGATCTGGGACCCTCCTCCAAGTCTAGTGTCATTACCTCATTCTACCCAGTACAGGGAGAACATTTGAGAAGGCCAATCAGCTTAGTTTCTGCTACTCCTTTCTTTCTTTCCACTAAAAAAAAAAAAAAAAAAAAAAAAAAAATTCTAAACTTGTTTCCTGCCTTTCCTGTGGGTAGTCTAGCCTGGATATAGATTTGCTGTATCCAGGAGTATTTGTAGGCTTCTAGGTCCCCAAGCCTTTCTGTGTTGGAGGGAAGCCTTCTAGCTTAATTTTGTTTCTTAGAACTAGCCAGTTTTTTGTTTCAGCACTCGTCTGTTTCTTTGAGCTCAGCACTTGTTCAGAACTTATTGTAAGCACTAAATAAGCTACAAATTACTACAGCACTCAACCTTCCTCACTGTCTAGAGGAAAACCGTTTCTAGTACTTAACAAATAAGCACCTATCCAGGCATGTCTAAGGGTCAGCTCCTGGTGTTTTCTCCTGTCTACCTGATGAATCTGGGCATCTTGGGGCAATGCAGTAATTGCCTCATGTACACAGACAACCCTCTCCTCCTACCACCCAACACTACAACCTGTGAGAGATGCACTTATATAGCCAAACTGCAAGCAAAGCTCTCTTCACCCAAGAATGGACTAGACAGTCAAGAGGAGAAGGTAAACACTTGCACCACACCACACTCGGCACTTAGTCCTGCAATACCTACACCACCAAAACACACACCTAAATTCACGGAGGCTCTCGGTAAAAACCTGCGCAAGCAACAGGGACCTCCAAAGCAGAAACACAAGCAACCTCCACCCCCCCCCAACACAACCCAAATGACACATAGCCCACAAACTCAGTGTGCCACTCAACCACAGCCCATTAGGCATAACAATGTACCCAATTCTCTAGTCATAGGTGACTCTATAGTCAGGCACATTGATGTTCCACTCACCAGGCTAAACAAGGAGAAAGTTACTGTCAGCTGCCTGTTGGGTGCCAGGATCCGCCACATAACGCATGCACTCAGGTCACTCCACAACAAGTACAAATATGACACTTGTCATTGTCTATGCTGGTGTGAATGACCAGAGACATACCTCCTTGGACTACATGAAAAGGGACATGGAGGAGCTGTCCAATCTTGTAGCCCAGGCAGGTATGACCCTAGCCCTGAGTAGCATCCTGCCATCACCCAGAATGATACCGCAGTACAAGGACAAAATGATTGACTTCAACAATTGGCTAAGCTTCTGGTGTCATTCTAAGGGGATCCAGTACCTGTCTGCCTGGGATGACATGATCGACAAACCACGATGCTTTGACAGAGGTGGCCTGCACCTGTCGCCCCTGGAATTCCGGATACTGGCTAAGGCTCTAGCCACCCCTATAGTGCCTTTTTTAGACAAGGTTCAAATGACAAATTCACAACCCTAACAGGTACAGGCAAGAAGAATCTGAGGGTATTGCTACTCAATGCTAGAAGTCTAAACCTCAAAATGCACTCTCTCGAGGCACTCCTTAAAATGGGGAACATTGACATCTGTGCAGTGATAAGAGACCTGGTTCAAGGCTCCAGAGAGTACCCCTGCATTACCAGGCTATAATTCATACCACACCTTTCGGCCACCTAACCTGGACCGAAACACTTAAGGCAGAGGCGTGTCCATATTCATTAAGGATATCTACACCTCCAGGCTAGTTGCTCAGCATAATGCATCCAAGATTATCCAAGTGCAACTAACTCTGGGCAAGACCGCAATCCAAATTGTAGCTTGCTACAGATCCCCCACCATGCCCCAGGATTCCCACTCCTCATTTCTTAATACACTGGAAAATATTAGGGTACAAGCTAACACCCGAATAATGGGCGATTTCAACT
The DNA here is from genome assembly GCF_019279795.1 of Protopterus annectens. Lineage (NCBI taxonomy): Eukaryota > Metazoa > Chordata > Ceratodontiformes > Protopteridae > Protopterus > Protopterus annectens. The sequence goes on along the minus strand of NC_056725.1, from coordinate 1,872,707,663 downwards.
ATCCTACCATTAACTGGGAAAACTACTCATGTACCAACTCTTCTGTTCAACGTTTTCTGGAATTCATAAATTCCAATGCCATGGATCAACTTATCCACACCCCCACAAGGGGCAGCAATATCCTAGACCTGGGTATTACCAACATGGGCAACCGGTGCTCCACACCAGAGTTCAATTCCTTGTTGGTCAGATCAGACCACAAACTAATCACCCTAGACAGCCACATCCCTCCCCCATTAGGGAAACCACAGTAAAAGATTTCTCCAAAGCCAACTTTACGCTTCTCAAGACAGAAGTGGCAAACTTCACGACACCCATGCTGACGGACAACAGAGGTATGACGAACAACAACACGAAATAATCCAAGTTGCTACACCACAGTATGAAACAACAAAGCCAGTACACAAGTATGGTTCTGTATTTATTCTCTAGCGCCTCGGCCACAGTAAGCCTTCAAGGAGTAACACATAACACAGACAAAAAAGTTTATATAGCATCAGCTACTAACATCAAACAATTAAACAATTAAATCATTACAAATAATTAAAGTGCATTTCAAACAAAGTTAAAATGCATTCCAGGCAGAATTAAATAATACTTCTCCAGCAACAATCTGTATTCAAACCACTAGGAATTAGGGTTTCATACTTCAAAATAAAAATAGTTTCTTTCTTTAAAAGTGCATTCTTAATCAGATTATCATTTAATTCACTTATAAAAACCTGTTCTAAAATAGTTGCTGTTAAACTATCACATTTTCCCTCATGACATTCATAAAAATGCTGAGCTAAAGGGCTCTCTAATTTTTTTACCATAATATCCGTCAGATGTTCCAATAATCTCACCTTGAACATTCTCTTCGTTTGATCAATGTAAAACGTATTACAACCACATCTGATGGCATATATCACTCTCTCAGTTCTACAGCTATACTGGCCATTTGGTCTAAAATCAATATTTATATAGGGGAAAAAATTAATTACATAAGGGCAACCACTACATTTTCCACATGATGGTTGGACAATAGAGGTACGACTGCTGAATCCTACACAAATGCACTTTATAGGCACTTACACGAGTGCATGGATCGTGCAAACCCTAACAGAACCAAGATGCTATCCTCCAAAAAAGGGAAGGCAATCTGGTGGTCCCCTGCCATAAACAAACTCTACAACAGAAGAAAGAAACTGTTGCAAAAAAAAGTAAAATCCCATGATTGGAGAAACTCCCTGGTCAGCCTCAGTAAGAAGCCGAGATCCCTCATAAAATCCTCCAAAGCTAGTTATGAAAACAAAATCGCTACTGACTCTAAAGACAACCACAAAGAATTCTATAGCTATGTCAAGAATCTCAATGGCAACACTCAGATCTGCTCTGAGTTACAGCACAATGGCACTAAATATACAGAACCAACTGATATTGCCAACATCCTGGCAGATAGGTTCAGTGCTAACTTTACCCCCCCGTCATCCCCTAAAGGGCCCATCTTTATACCAGAAGAATGCAAAGTTCCTGTAATCATGGCTGCACAGGTAAAAAACCCACTAACCAAAGCCATGAACACAGTATCCATGGGACCTAACGACATCCCAGGCTGTGTTCTACATGAACTACAGAACGAACGGTCACCCCACCTAAGTACCATGTTCAATCATAGCCTCACCTCAGGCTATCTGCCCACTGAATGGCGCACAGCGACAGTTATCCCACTCCACAAAGGGGGAGCCACCACAGACCCCATTAACTACTGCCCCATTAGCCTAACGAGCCTGGTCTGTAAGGCTATGGAACGTATCATCATGGAACTTATAAACAATGACATTGGTAATCTCCAAACTCAGGACCCCACCCAGTTCGGGTTTGTAAAAGGCAGATCATGTCTCCTAAACCTGATAGACTTCTTTGAAGCAGTCACAAAAGCCGTAGATGAGGGTAAGGTGGTTCACACAGCCTATCTAGATCTCGCCAAGGCTTTTGACACCATCCCCCACTCTGGAATTATAGAAAAACTCACTAAACTGGGTATAAATCCCAATGTCACAAGATGGGTTGCCAACTGGCTCACTAACAGAACCCACACTGTGAAAGTAGCAGACTCCAAATCCAACTTCAGACCAGTGACAAGTGGAGTAGCACAGGGTTCAGTCCTGGGTCCTCTCCTGTTTGGTATCTACTTTATGAAGGTCTTTGGCTAACGAAGTTCGCAGATGACTGCAAACTACGAGCCATAATCAAAACTCCAAAAGATGTGGACATCCTACAAAAGGGCCTTGCTGAGACAGGTGCCTGGTGTCAAAGCCATGGCCTCAAGCTCAATGCCAAAAAGTGCATTGTCATCCCTTTTGGTAAAAACTCAGTACCCATGAACTACCACATAGGTGGTAGTCTACTTAACACCGAAAGTGTGATAAGAGACCTTGGGACACAGGTGGACAGTAGTCTCTCCTTTGATAATCACATCGCCACAGTAGTCAGGAAATCCTACGTGGCACACCTCATCACAAAAGGTTTCTCATACAGGAAAAAATAGGTCATTGTTTCCCTCTACTCATCACTCATTGTACCCATTATAGAGTACAATGCCCCTTTTGGTATGTACCTCACAAGACCTCTACAACAACTGGAAAGGCCACAGAAATACCTCACAGAGGATTACCGGCCTCAAAGAGATGCACTATGCAGACAGTCTCAAAAAACTGCAGTTGCATATCTGCCTAACACACAAAGCTATGTCAAACCCAGAGCTTTTAGACATGCTCCACTTAAAGAAATCCCAATCCCTACGAGCTACATGCTCTAGGGACCTAAACCTTGTCACCACAATAAACAGAACATGCTGGAGGGATAGATTCCTGTCCCAGCAACTTCCCATACTGTGGAACAAACTACCTATCTATATCAAACAAAGCTCCTCAGCACTCTTCAAGAAAAATCTTGATGATTGGATGGGAGATAGGAAATTCACCCCAGGGATCACTTCTGTGGCTCTGCTCGACAGTGGCACAGGAAAATAATTTTCTTGGGTGGCGAAAGCCAGGGTACCTTTGGCTAGGCTTATATAGGCCCTAGGGCCAATAGCCTAGTACCTACCTATGAACCATTTGACTTGCGGATATACAGCATTTCCAATAAAGCAAGATCAGAGATTGCCTTATATGCAAGGCAGAGATCACCTGTCAGTTGCCTGTATTTAACAGAATAAAGTGACAGTGATTTCAGATGATCCACATAGGACAGATGCTGAAGACCCTGAATTTTCTTTGTGAGGAACCTTTGTGGTCTCTCCAATTGCTGCAGGTGCCTGGAAAGGTACAAACCAAAAGAAGCGTCGTACACAATTAATGACCTGATGGAATAGTATAGGCAGGTTATAACTTTTTTTCTGAAGGCAATGCCCTTACTTATGAGATGAGCAATACAGAATGCCATTCTTACCACTGTGACATGCTGATCAAAGGTAAGGTTGCTGTCAACCTGTGTGCCCGGTTCTCTCACCACTGAGTGCATACTTAGTGTTGCTACTGAAGTGGTAGTTAGCAGGAACACTGCTCTTACCGAAAGGGATAACACATTTCTTTTGCATTGTGTTTAAGGCCATGACTTTGGTACCAATCGATTGTTTGTGTAACATCCTCTTGTAGGATGCTGACATCTTTTGGAGGTTCTATGACTGCTCCCAGTTTGCGGTAATCAGCAAACTTTGTCAGCCACAGAGCTTTAGTTTTTGCTTGTACTTCAGGGAAATAGATTCCAAACAGTAGAGGTCCCAGGACTGATCCTTGTGGAACACCACTTGTTACAGGTCTGCTGTTGGAGGTAGAGTCCCTTATTTTGACTAAATGGGTTCTATCAGTGAGCCAGTTAGCGACCCATCTAACTATACAAGGGTTGATACCTAGTTGGGTGAGTTTGTCAATGATGCCTTGCACCTCCTAGAAGGAAGAGACTAAAAACAAATAATGCAATTTGGCTCTCCAAATAAAGAGTAAAATGCTAATGCAGGATAGAGAAAAAGCATTGACAGAATGGCAAAAATATAAAACACCTCAATAGCTTGAAAACCATAGAATGCTTCACAATAGTATTAAAAAAGACAAACAACTACACTACAATAACTTTCAGAATAATACTAAACATGACCCTAGAAAATTTTGGACATCCATTAAAGAAGTATTACATCCAGGCCAAAAATTCAGCACAACCCCCTTTCCCGATAACTCACCAATCAAAACAGTAATACAGTTCTCTGATTTCATAGATAGTATAAGCATCTCTATACAGAGATTCCTCAGCATCTAATCCCAAACCTGCTCAATAGCCACATTTCACCACATCCACTTTTTCCTTCAAATTTGTGCCCACATCCTATATAAAACTACTCAAACTTAAGCCATGCTCTTCTTCAGCTGATGACCTTCTAAGGAGTACCTAAAAATAGCAGCCAATAGCATTACCTATCCTGTCTCAATCCTTATAAATAGATCAATCCAGGAATTGAAAGCTACCTCTCTCTGGAAAAAGTCACACATTATCCCTCTGCAGAAAGAAGGAATTAATCAGACATTAATAACTTTAGACCTACAGCAATCTTGTCTCCTCAATATACCTAAAAATGTATTCAAAAAGAACTGGTAGATTGTGTCCTGCAGAAAGAACTCCTATCCCCTACAAAACATGGCTTCTGTCCTTCCCATAGTAGCAGCACTGCCCTTCTAGCTTATATAGATACTGACAAAGTGAGAGATTATGGCAAACTAGTCTCTTCCTTATTTCTACACTTGTCTAAAGCCTTCGATACAGTTTGTCACAGCAAACTACTACTTCAAATGCCCTCAATAGGTCTCTCTCAACTGCCATTCTGTGGTTCAAGAGACACCTGTCCAAGAGGCATCAGTCAGTAAAATGGCACTCCATGCTCTCTCCTTACCTCCCAGTCACAGCCAGTGTATCACAAGGCTCTATCCTTGGACCCCTCTTTAAAATTTTCACCAACCACACAACAGGCCACCATAATATAATACACAGATGATTCTACTCTCTTTTGCACATATGACGACATGGTACACCTCAAAAAAATTACTCAGGAAGTTTTAACAGCCACTGAAACATGGCTTTGTAACTCAACTCATGGTCAACCCAAAAAAGACCAAACTACTACTTTTTCCCCCAAATCCTTGGTCATGAAAAAAACATTTAAAGTCCTCTCTTTTGATAATACAACCACTGACGTCACATCTCGTAGCAAATTATTAGGGGTTATAGTGGATGATAAGCTTGCATTCAACCTGCATATGCAAAATTGCATAAAATAAACTCATCAAAAACTAGGGAAACTTTACAGAGCTAAAACCTTTCTGACCAATGCAAGTAAAACGACACTTGCCACTACTCACCTCCTCCTCACTTCTTTATGGTGCTCCCTGCTCCCATCCTAACCACTGGTGTTCACAAAAATTATAACCTGAAAAATGTTATAACAAAGCTGATAAATTTGCAGCAAATATCTCTTTCAGAACCCACCACTGTATAGCACTTCTTTCGGCTTTATCCCGGTGAGGGGTCACCACACCGGATCACCTGTCTGCTCATGACTGGCAGTTGAGTTTTAAGGTGTCAAGTTGCCAGCCCGGCACCCAACCTTTCACGGAAGGCACACACATGCATGCACTCAAGCCTAGGGTCAATTTAGAGTGCCCAATCCACTTACAGCAGGTCTTTGGGATGTGGGAGGAAACTCTGAGGATCAAACTGGAGAACCTCTTGCTGTGAGGTGACAACGCTAACCGTTGCACCACCGTGGCCACCCTCCACCACTGTATAGTCTGGCAGGGGCACTTTTTCAGCATTTATTTGGTGTAGGTAGACCAGGATGGGGGTACAGGTGGTGTGTGGGAGGCACCATAGAGCCCTTTAGCCTAGGGCACCAGTTGACCTAAGGTCGCTCCTGACCACCAACACAGTTCAGATGTTCCCATAGACTTATTCCCAGCCTAACCAATGTATAAAATATTTATGAAGACACTTCCATGCAAATATAAGTAAATGCCTTGCTTTTGTTGCTTGTGTCATCATATCACATGCTTCTAACCACAACTATTCTGACATCATTCATTGAATATCTCCCCCCAAACATATTTAATATTCTTGATTACTCCTTTTCTTCTTTCCAGTAAAACCTTACATATTTCCCCAATCAGATGTCTACCAATATTCAAAAAAAAAAACAAAAAAAAACACACACTGGATCAAACTAGTAGAACTAGGGACCACCCTCTGTCCCTGTAACTTTTTATACTGTTTCTGTAAGCATGCAATCTGGTCCCTTGCTATTCTCTACTTGGCCTACATTTTACCCTGGCATCAGCCCATTTCATAGCCTTCCCTGTACTGTCCCAACTGGCATTAGCACATTCTTCAGGGCTCATCTCCAAAGTGCATTTTGAGACTCTTTATCCTCCTTTCTTCTACCTATTAGAATGAATAAGGGAATCCAATCCTTACATTGTTTCAGATTTAGCCAACTCTGGAATTGCTTAACTGTCATTCCTACAGAATACAATTCCTTTTGTCCTAGCTGGGTAATCTGATAAAGGTGTTATACATACAGTGTACCATCCTTCCCCCTGCCTTCAGTAACATTTCCTTCCATGCCGATATGTAACTCGTGTTACAATGTAGATTGCTTGACCATATATTACTAAATCTGGCGTGGCTTGCCCTCACAGATATTTGGAAACTGTAACCTCTCCCACGCCAGTTGCACAGGCATCTACCACCCAAAAAAAAAAAAAAAAAAAAAAAGAATAAAAAATTCTATCCCACTTATTTTTTACCCTAACAAGACTTTTGGGGGAGAATAAGGACTATAAACCTGTAAAACTGTACATCTGAAGTACATGGACATTCTGATCTAACTCAAAAATCACCTTTTTTCTGATGTAAAAATGCTTTGACCCCTCTAATGTATCTAATCTAAACTCCACAGTAATAAATAATGCTCTCCAACAGCTTTACTCGGACCATTAATTTTGCCTGAGCACCTCCCCAGTTAAAATGAACAAATGCCCATGGGAGTGCCATTCTGGTTAAAACAATAAATAGATGGTTCCATTCTACTCTGCCAAATGCTTTCTCATCATCTAGACTACACAGAACTAGTGGAGCTTTAGTCCATTCTACCAGCTGCACCATTAACCAGACCCTAAATCATTATAGGTTCATAGGTAGGTACTAGGCTATCTGCCCGAAAGCATTTATAAGCCTAGCCGGAACGTGTTGGCTTTCGCCACCCCCTTAGATTAGTTCCCTGTGCCTCTGTCCAGCAGAGCCATTAAAGTGATCCCTGGGGCAAACTTTCCATTTCCCATCCACTCGTAAAGGTTTCTCTTGAAGAGGGTTAGCAAGGAGCTCTGCCTAATGTAGATTGGAATCTTGTTCCAGAGCATGGGAAGTCTCTGGGATAGGAATCTATCCCTCCAGCACGTCCTATTTATTGTTGTGGTGAGGTTTAGATTCCTGGAGCGTGTGGCTCGAGGAGATATGGTTTTCTTTAGGTGGATCATGTTCAACTCTGGGTTGGGCATGGCCTTGTATGTCAGGCAGAGATCACCTCTGAGTAGGCGGTATGCAACCAAGTACAGCTGGAGTTTCTTCAGTCGAGCTGCATAGGGCATCTGCTTGAGGCTAGTGATCATCTTGGTGAGGTACTTCTGTGGTCATTCCAGTTGTTGCAGGTGTCTTTGTAAGGTACATCCCAAATGGGGCATTGT
>NC_056725.1:1872682394-1872694894 GCF_019279795.1 Protopterus annectens | reverse complement strand
TTTCAAATTCAACTATCTACAGAAGCTTTTAACATCATTGACTATATCGTAATGTGAGACAAAAAACGAAGGTATATATCCAAGCTCTCTATTTAACACACTGATTTCACTGGAGGAGAACTCATATTTGGTAAGATTAATGACCAAATTATTAACATCATGTATAGGGTCTATGTTACTTTGTCCATCTGTGTCTATAACAGCAACATGTTGTCTTGAAATCTCTGTTGCACCACTTCGTCCACTTCTACAATGTTTTCTCCCTGCCCTTTCTAAAGGGATTTTATATCTTTTATTGACAGGTGATGATACTTCAGGTAGTTCAACTATCTCTGATTCAGTATCTGTATTAGACACACTAGATGAATATTCAGAGCCACTTGTTGTCACTTCTCGCCTCCTTAATATGGATTTGACCCTTTTTCTTTTGGGCCTAGGGACCTGTTTGTCTTCAATAAATCTCACCCCTTTTTTCTGTTTTTTCCAAGTATGTATTTGTAACATAGTAGCATTGTTTTTGATTGATATCTATTTACACTCAAGGTATATTAGGGTAGAAGTTAGTTTAATAGTTTATTTAGTTGTATTCTTGGGCATAGCACTGTATATCTAGTTAGACACATAAAAAGTGTTTTAAGAACAGTAGCTGCTCCTTTAAATGCAAGCAGCAGTTACCGAATATAATCCGGGCCTTTGTAGGGATATTTCACACACTGAAGACGCTGCGAGCGAAACCGGCCACCAGTCTGTGTATTTTGTGGGCAATTTTGCCAATAAACAGTTGAACTTTCCTGCTGTTATATTTTTTCATCATTTTTTGAGTGCTGGAACGATTGTGGAATATACATTTTTCAGTCCGGGCACCTAATTTGGCTCCGTGCACCTAATGTCTTTTTGGGAACGTATGTAGGGTGCTGGAACTTCTTCCCGAGGATTCTTACAACAGTGAGGGCCTGGGGACCGTTTGTACAATATTGAGTATTGTGACAAAAGGATTATTATACTGGTTGCAACACAGGATTTATAAAAGTTGAAACGACGATAGAGGTAACTAATCGTTTTGTTTGGGGATTGCAAAACACGTGTGTTGGAACTTTTTCAGGAGGATTTTTACTACTGTGAGGACCAGGGGACTGTTTACAACATATCGAGTATTGAGTTAGACGGATCAGAAGACGCTGAGAGCGAAACCGGCCTCTGGATAGTGTACTTTGTGGGCAGTTTTGCCAATAAACAGTTGAAGGGTCATCGGACAACAGTAGAACTGACGACAGTGGTAATCATAGTATTATCCGGGACTGCAATGCACGGTTGTTAAAAACTTTTTCCCGAGGATTCTTACAACGGTGAGGGTCAGGGGATTGTTTGTCAAACTTTGAACATTGTGTTACAAGGATTATTTTCCTGGTTGCAACGCAGGATTCATATAACAGAGGAAACGACGACAGTGGCAACTATTTTTTTCATCAGCCCTGATATGGCACAAGGTACGGATTTCTTCCATTATATTAAAAACTTAACAGCTGACAAGGATGATAGTGCGTGTTTTATAGGCGCTAAGAATACAAATACAGCTCCAAATGTTTCTGCAAATAAACCGGCAGAAGCAGTAGAGAGCTTTATGACTTTAACAGAAGCTTCCAAAAAAGTACGCTCTTGTGTATGGCATTGTAAATTGCTGAAAGCCTACTTATCTGCTAAAATAATACCAAGGGGCTTACGAGTTTATGTAGAACCAGGCTTGGGGAATCAAGATGCTGGTTTCATGAAAAAATGGAGGACAATACAAGCTACAGCTTCGACAATGTTTATACAGTTATTAGTTGAGTATTATGAAAACCAACTGCCTGAGTTACTGGTTAAACTTGAGCAATGTTTTGATAACACACAGAAATTTGTTAATACTTCTGAATATAACAATTTACATGCTAAATATCTAGCTGATATTGAGAAATATAATCAAGAGCTAGCCAAGAGGAAGATGCAAAAATACCAAAGGGATGTAGTAGATTTCCAGCAAGCAACAATGTATACTTGGAAAAAACAGAAAAAAGGGGTGAGATTTATTGAAGACAAACAGGTCCCTAGGCCCAAAAGAAAAAGGATCAAATCCATATTAAGGAGGCGAGAAGTGACAAGTGGCTCTGAATATTCATCTAGTGTGTCTAATACAGATACTGAATCAGAGATAGTTGAACTACCTGAAGTATCATCACCTGTCAATAAAAGATATAAAATCCCTTTAGAAGGGCAGGGAGAAAACATCGTAGAAGTGGACGAAGTGGTGCAACAGAGATTTCAAGACAAAGTACAGTTTTGTACCTACCATAAATGTAGATGTTCAAAGATCCACATTGCTGCAGTCCTTACTTATGGGTAGTCCGCGGTCCTCGGTCGGCCCGAATACCAAAGTATTAGGCTGACGTCGGTCATGGGCGCCTAGAACTGACATCAGAGCGTCAGGGTATAAAGGCGCATGACCGACGTCATATCCTCAGTCTTTTCTTGCCCCAGATGTCAGAAGGCCGAACAAGAAGGCCACAGTCAAAAACAGAATATCTCCCAAAAACATGCCCAACAACAACCAACACCTAAAGCATAGCACCCTGTTAAACTACAGTGGGGAAGGAGGGTAATTGGACTGCAGCAATGTGGATCTTCGAACATCTACATTTATGGTAGGTACAAAACTGTACTATGTTCTTCATCTCACATTGCTGCAGTCCTTACTTATGGGTAGAATCCCAAAGCAACGGGAAAGGGAGGTTGGTAAAATCATAAAGCATTAGGGGCTGCTAAAATGCCCTGTAAAATTGCAGTGGCAAATCCAGCCCTAGACTTAGAATAGAGAGGAAGGTGGTAATGTTTAGAAAAAGTATGCACTGAACTCCAAGTAGCTGCCTCCAAAATGTCCTTTGTAGCTACCCCCCTTAGAAAGGCCGTGGAAGTAGCAGTAGCCCTAGTGGAATGAGGCCTGATTCCAGCCGGAATCTCCTTACCATGATGGGAATAACAGAAAGAAATACAAAACCCAATCCATTTAGAAATAGTTTGTTTTGAAACAGGTTTACCCTGTGAACCCAAGGCAAAAGAAACAAACAACTGCTGAGACTGTCTGAACTCCTTGGTTCTGCTCAAATAATAACGCAACTGCCTGTGAATATCCAAGGTATGTAAAATTTTCTCCCCTTTATTTTGGGGGTTTGCAAAAAAGTAGGCAAATGAATAGTTTGGTTTAAGGCCACACTAGAAACCACTTTAGGCATAAAAGAAGGATTAGTACGCAAAGATACCCTATCCTTATGAAAAATCAGGAAAGGCTCCACTGCCATGAGGGCCTGTAATTCAGAAACCCTTCTTGCAGAGGTAATGGCCAACAAAAAAGCAGTTTTCCATGACAAATACTTTAACTCGGCAAGCTGCAGGCTCAAAAGGTTGTAGAGTAAGCTTTTCCAACACAAAATTGAGATCCCAAGCAGGGGTAGGAGCTCTACGTGGGGGTCTTATATTCTTTGCCCCTCTAAGAAATTGCTTAAACAAAAGGTGAGAGAATAAAGGAGGGTCACAATCATAGTGAGCAGAAATGGCTGCAGCATGGACCTTTATCGAGGAGAAAGACAAACCCTTGTCCAATAACTCAGTAAGATATTGAAGAGCAACACTTAAATCAGGTTTGGAGACATCAAAGTCCTTTCCTTTGCTCCAAATAAAAAATCTCCTCCATTTATCAGCGTAAACTTTCCTGGTACTAGGCCTCCTGGCCTCCAAAATAACATTCAAAACTTGTTGTGGAAGCTGAGACCCTCCAGAGTCTAAAACAGAATATGCCAGGCTGTTAGGTGCAGAGACTGAATCTTGACATTGAGGAAGTGATTGTCCTCCTGTGACAAAAGGTGCGGAATCAAAGGCAGAGGCCATGGAGGTTCTCGTACTAGACTCCTCAGTAGTGGGTACCAGTGTTGTCGAGGCCAATCCGGTGCTATCAAAATCATGGTTGGCTTGTCTTGTCTGGCCTTCAAAAGTACCTTGGGAAGAAGAGGCAGAGGTGGAAAGGCATATACATGCAGATTGTTCCAACTGAATGATAGAGCGTCCACCTTCCAAGCTGTGTGATGAAACATTTTTGTGCAAAACTTTGGCAACTGGTAATTTAGTGGAGAAGCGAACAGATCTATGTCTGGAGTTCCCCATAACACTGTCAATTTTTGAAATACATGAGGATCCAATTTCCACTCGTGAGGATCCATAATTTGTCTGCTCAACACATCTGCTAAGGAGTTCTGTGCTCCTGGCAGAAACATTGCTTGAAGATTGAGGTGTAGATTGAGAGCAGTCTCCCACAAAATCATCGCTTGTCTGCAAAGAGGGTAAGAATGGGTTCCCCCTTGCTTGTTGATGTACCACATGACAGTAGTGCTGTCTGTTTGAATCAACACCTGCCCTGGGTGAAGTAAGTCTTTGAAAGCCATCAATGCAAACTGGACTGCTAACATTTCCTTCAAGTTGATATGCAAATGTTGGAGTTTGACAGGCCACGTGTCTTGCACCCATTTTCCATTGAGGTGTGCTCCCCAAGCCTTGTCCAAGGCATCTGTCGTTAGAATCTGACTCGCCTCTGGCCGGGTCACAGAGAGTCCCTTGTTTAGGAGACATTCCTGAGCCCACAACAAAAACTCCTTCTGAATGCAAGGTATTATCTGAATGACAGTGTCTAGATCTTGGCAGTGCTGTGTCCATACATTTTTGAGATACCATTGAAGCTTCCTCATATGCAATTTGGCATTGGGAAGCACCAGAATACAAGATGCCATGAACCCCAAGGCTTGAAGGACTGTCCTTGCAGTCAGCCTGGACCGTAGAGACATTTGATGAAAATAAAGAGAAAGGCTTCTTTGTTTGTCCGGGGTCAAAAAGGCCATCTGGGAAGCTGTATTCAGTCTCACACCCAGAAAGCACATGTCCTGAGAGGGTACTAGACTGGACTTTGTTTCGTTCACAGAATACCCTAGGCATCTTAACACTGCCATCACATACTGTAGATGTTGAAGAAGTTCGTCCTTTTCCTGTGCAATAATCAGGCAATCTTCCAAATAAGGATAAATCTGTATTCCTCTTAGTCTGAAAAAGGCTATCACTGGAGCCAGAACCTTTGTGAACACTCTGGGTGCAGTAGATAAACCAAAGGGCAATGCAGAGAACTGATAATGTAAATTTCCAGTCCGAAAACGCAGGTACCTCCTGCAACTGGGCCTGATAGGAACATGAAGGTAAGCCTCTTTGAGATCCAGAGTAACCATCCAGTGATCTTTTCCCAACAGAGGTAAAAGCTGTTGTAAAGTCAGCATCTTGAACTTTGGAATGTCCAGATAAGTGTTGAGGATAGATAAATCCAAAATTGGTCTCCACGTGTTTCCTTTCTTTGGAACTAGAAACAGGCGAGAATAAAATCCTAGGCCCACTTCTGACAGAGGAACTGGCTGTATAGCTCCCATTTGAAGAAGTAAAGAAATTTGTTTGTGAGCCTCTATCCTTTGCCGGGAAGGGGCGTCTGGCATGCCCTTGAAAGGAGGCATGGTATGGAAATAGAACTTGTAACCTCGGTTTATAATGTCCAATACCCATTTGTCCTGGGTAACTAAATGCCAATTTTGTTTGAAAAGAGCCAACTTTCCTCCCAAAGGAGCTGCCAGGCATGAAGAATCTGGCAGCTGAAAATGCAGGTCATTGGGCCTGTTTACGAAAGGACTGGCCCCTGCCTTCACCAGCAGATTGAGCAGGCGAACTCCATTGTCTCGGCCTGAAGGTACTCTGAGCTCTGCCCCTACCACGCCTAGATCTACCCCTAGACTGAGAATCAGAAGAAGGTACGTCCACCCCTTAGTAGGCCAATTTCTACTAAACTTTGGAGGTTGTACCTGCAAAAAATCTTTAACAGTCTGCATAGACTTAGCCTTGTCTTCCATTTTCTTTAAGACTGACTCCACAGGAGGACCAAACAAAACTTCAGACTGTAAAGGGGCATCCAGAATTCTAGACTTAACATGCTCAGATAAATTCTGATCCTTAAGCCAGGCGTGCCTCGAATAACTGAACCAGTTGCAGCCACCCTAGAAGAAGCCTGTAAAGCATCAAAACCACATTGCAAAGAGTGCTTTCCCACCTGTTCAGAAACATGCACTAAATCCTGCAATTCTTTACAGTCTATGCCCTCTGCTAAAGCATCCACTTTAGATCTTAGCTGAGAAAGGAGGAAATTCTGATACTTCAACATATGAAACTGGCAGTTCAAAGCTCTCATTGCTAAAGTAGAAGAGGTATACACCTTCTTACCCCATCTATCCAAAGCTCTAGCTTCCTTATCCAGAGGAACTGGATTCTTAACAACAGAGGCTCTAACACCCTTAGGCCCCTGACTAATAGTTTCTGGGTCCGCCCTAGGACTCTTATACAGATATTTATGAGCCTCTGGCACCCTATAATACCTGTCAGGTTTAACTGGAGCAGGAGGCACAGAATCCGGATTAAGGGAAGCCTCGAGAAAACATCCGAAACAACATCCAAAACCGGAGGTATAGCTAAGGGTCTATGCTGTGGCAAAAACAAGAACTCCCTGAGTCTCTTCCGTGAATCAGAGTAATCCTGTCCTTCCCACTTAAAATGCTCCCTCATGGAATGCAGAGTTTCTGAAAATGAAAAATCCTCTGGAGGAGAAGCAGAAGGAGTGGAATCCTCTGCATCAGAATCAAAATAAGGAGGGAAATCTAGAATGTCTTCAGCAGAAGACTCAGAATCATCTGAGGCCTGCTCCAAACTTTCCAACTCTGGCTCCATCCTGGGCCTCTTATCAGGAGGGGGCATAGAACCTCTAATTAAAGAAATCAAATCCTCTGCCATTTTAAGCATGTGCTTTTTAGGCACAGACCCTGAAGAACCAGAACTGACACCAGAGGAAGGCAAAACAGACCTGCCCTTAGAAGGAGCCTTAGGAACAGTAACAGAAGGCCTAACCACCTTAGGCATAGAAGGGAGAATAGTAACCTGAGAGGCCCCTTCAGCCTGACCTGCCTCCTGAGAGGCCACATCTTGTAAAATCAAAGTCTCCCCCCGGGACTCAACAGAAACTTCAGCCGGATCCAGCTGTTCAGCTGTAGCTTCTGAAGATCCGGCGTCCGTAATAGACGAATCATCCTGCCTAGGCTTTAAAGATTTGTCTTTGCGCTTCTTAGTAGAAGCCGGCCGGAACATCCGACGGCATGTTATAATTACACCTCTTGCCAAAGACTAACCTAGCGCAATCTAACCTCCGTTTTATAGTGCGCTTATTAAACCTAGCACAAAACCGACACCCGACTCCGTGCTCGGTCCCAAACAAGGAATACAAAGCGGTGGTAATCCCTATGCGGTATCTGTTTCCCACAAGAAATACAATTATTCACTTTTTCTGACATCCGGTAAGTAACTGAGGCAAGAAAAAACAAAAATATTCCCCAACGGGGTACTTAGCCCAACTTGGTATCGGTCTGAAACTCAAAAAAAAATTTCAGAACGCCGAACGGCACTTGCAACGCTGCTTCTGCATCGGACCATGCGGCAAAAAAGACTGAGGATATGACGTCTGTCATGCGCCTTTATACCCTGACGCTCTGATGTCAGTTCTAGGCGCCCATGACAGACGTCAGCCTAATACTTTGGTATTCGGGCCGACCGAGGACCGCGGACTACCCATAAGTAAGGACTGCAGCAATGTGAGATGAAGAACATCATGTTGCTGTTATAGACACAGATGGACAAAGTAACATAGACCCTATACATGATGTTAATAATTTGGTCATTAATCTTACCAAATATGAGTTCTCCTCCAGTGAAATCAGTGTGTTAAATAAAGGGCTTGGATATATACCTTCGTTTTTTGTCTCACATTACGATATAGTCAATGATGTTAAAAGCTTCTGTAGACAGTTGAATTTGAAATATTTTTTTGCACACAAAGATTCTGCTTATGTTACGGGAGAATCAACTGGCTTTAAGTTTAAGAAATCCCAATTCATGCCACCCTACCACAGTACTATTAAAACATTTGAACAGGTTATTCTCAAAGATTTACATCTTAAGCAATCAGAGATTTTTACCACAGGTTTTCAAAATTTGAATGCAGAGGAGAGACAGGCTTTAATATCTTTGAAGAATAATCCTGATATAGTGATAGTAGGGGCAGATAAGGGAGGAGCAGTGGTGATTTGGGAACGTGAACATTATCTAAAAGAGGCTAACAGGCAGTTGTCCAATGAGGAATTTTATGAGAGTTTAACAACAACAGATCAACTGATATAAACAACTAATTGATGCAAACACAATATTTTACATGGTCCCCAAAGTACACAAAGATATTATAAATGAATTTTGATTAAAACATTACAGATAGTCCTGGAACATAATACCGTTACAGTTCATCCACCCCACACTATCCAAAACATACCAAAATCCCAATTTCAAAGGGCAAGAAAAATTTGCTCTTCTGACAGTCAATACCATAGACAAGCAGAGGATCTTAAGAATAGATTCCAAAAGAGGGGATATGGCAACAGACAAATTCAACAGGCTTATATGGAAGTGACATCTATGGATAGGACCACGTTATTGATGGATAGAGAACGTAGGGATAATAGTCAATATGTAAGATTCATAACTACATATGGTAGTAATACATTTCATATTAAAAACATATTGGCTCAACATTGGCATATTTTGAAATCTGATGGGTTTTTTAGTAGATTTGTGGACAAGGAATGCCATTATGGATATAGAAGAGGTAAAAATCTTGGTCAGTATTTTTCTACATTTAAGAAAGGTGAATCAAAGTTAAAAACACATACACTGTGGGGAGTACTTTTTGTGGAAAGTGCAAATATTGTAAAGTTATGGCAAAAACAAAGTCTTTCACTTCAGTAAATACGAAACGAGTGTTTGACATACGCCATTTTATCACTTGTAATAGTACCTGGTTAATATATATGGCAGTGTGCAAATGTGGTGCTTTTTATGTGGGGCAAACTTCTTGTTCATTTAAACAAAGAATTGCCCTACATATTAGCGATATAAAATGTGAACGCACTAGAAGTGCTTTATATAAACATAAATTAGTACACGCAACTGCACACTTTATTTTTATAGGATTGGATATGGTGGATATACCAAATACAAGTGATTATAGGAGACATGTTATTTTGACACAAAAAGAAAGAAGGTGGATAGTTAATTTAGGGGCTTTGTTTAAGCCAGGATTAAATGACCATTGGTGATTAATTAAGTGAATAAATTGACATTAGTTGGTTTTTATGGTCATTAATTCATTCCTATTGCCACAAACTGATAAGTTTAGTTCAACATATTAGGCTATTGGTAATATTGGGGAACAAATATTAATAATGGATTTACTTATAGTATGTATTTGTAATATAGTAGCATTGTTTTTGATTGATATCTATTTACACTCATGGTATATTAGGGTAGAAGTTAGTTTAATAGTTTATTTAGTTGTATTCTTGGGCATAGCACTGTATATCTAGTTAGACACATAAAAAGTGTTTTAAGAACAGTAGCTGCTCCTTTAAATGCAAGCAGCAGTTACCGAATATAATCCGGGCCTTTGTAGGGATATTTCACACACTGAAGACGCTGCGAGCAAAACCGGCCACCGGTCTGTGTATTTTGTGGGCAGTTTTGTCAATAAACAGTTGAACTTTCCTGCTGTTATATTTTTTCATCATTTTTTGAGTGCTGGAACGATTGTGGAATATATATATATATATATATATATATATATATATATATATATATATATATATATATATATATATATATATATATATATATATACATACATACATACACATATATATATATATATATATATATATATATACACACACACACATATATATATATATATATATATATATATAAATATATATAAAAATATAAATATATAGTAGAACAAAAACAGATCTCCCAAACAGATGAAAAAAATATACAAGTCCCAATGAGGTAGCGACAGCAATAAATGGAATTAAACAGTCTCAAGTAGCATCAAATAGCAAAGAACTGTTTCCAAGTTGTAGTAAAATCAAGCTTCATTTAATAACAAAGAACAAGACATAAACAACGTAAGCGCTTTCACGGACACACTGCCCGCTTTCTCAGACGTTAACATTGCACTGAAACATCACACATATATAGTCAGCTTACATCTGTAATTACTTCACCACATCAATTAAACAATTAATTAATTATCTAGCTTATTAAGAAATTTTAAAAGACTTATATATATATAAATAACAAAGAACCATGTTACTAATAAAAACAACAACTATAAAATGCAAAACAATACAATTATACCCGCTGAATCTCTGTATAAAACAAGATTAAGTAAATGCTGTAGCTTTACCTAAGAGGTCGAGCATTCAATACAGGCTTTAGGGAGATGGCCTCATTGAGGCCACTTCCTCGGTGAGCTCCCATCCTCAAAATCCATTTGAGCTCTACGTTCTCCGTGGAATTAACCACGTCACCTAAGCGTGAATTTAAAGGCATAGTGTGCAGAATCTGGAATACAAAACTATGGGATGTACCTTCATTTAAAACATGTCTAGCTATAGCGTTATACATTTCCTCCCTTCTTATATTATATAAATGATCACGGATTCTTTCACGCAACGATCTATTTGTTTTCCCAATATAATATCGAAAACATGTAGTACAGTGTGCAATATAAACCAGATGTCTGGTATTACAATTACCACTAGTTCTGAGTTGCCATAGAACCCCTGTATCGGGGTGTCTAAAGAATCTAGATTCGTCTATATATGGACATTGTAAACAATTGCCACACTTCCTAGTTCCCCACAACAATTCATTATTTATTGAAGGGGATATGTTAGAAAAATTGGGATAACATAGACGTTGTTGTAAATTCTTACAATTCTTATAAACAAAATTCGGTACATCTCCAATCAACTTCCTGGTATCTTCATCAACCAGTAGGATGGGCCAATGGTCACAAATGATTTGTTTAATTCTATTGATTAATTGATGTAGTGAACTAATTACAGATGTAAGCTGACAATATATGTGTGATGTTTCAGTGCAATGTTAACGTCTGAGGAAGCGGGCAGTGTGTCCGTGAAAGCGCTTACGTTGTTTATGTCTTGTTCTTTGTTATTACATGAAGCTTGATTTTACTACAACTTGGAAACAGTTATTTGCTATTTGATGCTACTTGAGACTGTTTAATTCCATTTATTGCTGTTGCTGCCTCATTGGGACTTGTATATTTTTTTCATCTGTTTGGGAGATCTGTTTTTGTTCTACTATCTACCTGGGAGTGTTGTGGATTTCATGGAGGCAACGACAGGTACTGGTACCTCTACTTCAAATGATATGGACAATTTTACTAATAGACTGAGAGGTTTTTTAACCACTACTGTTAATCCTTTGATGAACATGGGGCTCTTTAATGAAGGAATGAATGATATACCAACAGTAGTTGATGATGTGACTATCAAAAATCTTAAGCGTGATCTGGAAAATAACGTTTACAAATTTAAACGCCTACAGAGCCAGCGCTACCATCTAGAAGCAAGTATTAATTATAACGTGGTCCCAAGAGGACTACATATACTAAATATGCCGAGTTATGGTGATACTTACCCGGAACTATTAACTAAATGGCAGCAACTGAACTTAAGCACTAGCAAAGCATATATGGAACTGATTTTAGACTTTTTTCATCCCATTGAAACAAACTTACGTGATTTGATTGTGCATCAACAAGATGAACTATATAGACTGTATGGTGATACTTCAACTGATATTTTTATACACAATATCACTGAAACAGTTTCTAGGTATGAAAGTAAGTTGTTGGAAGTGAAGAAAAAGAAGCTGTTACGTGATATAGATGATTTTAACAAACATCAAGTGTTTATGTGGCCTAGGAATACAGAAAGTATGCCTTCAGTGTCAATGGTTTCATCTTCCATTAAACCTATGAATAAGTATTCCACGACTTATAAACATGCTCCCACCCGCATGCCTCATCAGGTGTTGAGGTCTCAAGAACGTATTGTGTCTGAGGAATGTAATCTGATTGGGAGATCTGAAGAGATGCCTACGGAATTACGTCATGACGACAATAGTAATGGCTTACAGCATGAAGCGGAAGTTCTAGTATCACCCCAACCAGCTTCCTCTACGTATTCCACTCCAATGGAAGCTTTACCAGGAGCGGTTGGTATAGAAAATATAGGCGTACAACGTTCTATTCCAGACATTAGACGCAAGTTGTTAAATGAAAACTCACATAAACTAGATTCATCGGCTTTTCCATTGCCGTTCAAACCCTCCAGGAAGAAGTCCACGGACCTGGACTCGCAAAGGGGTCAGAAAAGGAAAGAGGCACCGGTAAATACACAAGTACGAACCATCAAGAAAATGTGGACCAA